>NC_056751.1:295491550-295709050 GCF_019279795.1 Protopterus annectens | reverse complement strand
TAGGAATAAGTATATTATAGGGTCAGCCCAGGTTGGACAGTTTGGAGACAAAGCCAGAGAGGCGAGGTTGCGTTGGTTTGGACATGTGCTGAGGAGGGATGCTGGGTATATTGGGAAAAAGATGCTAAGGATGAAGCTGCCAGGTAAGAGGAAGGCCTAAGATAAGGTTTATGGATGTGGTTAGAGAGGACATGCAGGTGGTTGGTGTGACAGAGCAAGATTCAGAGGACAGGAATAAATGGAAACAGGTGATCCACTGAGACGACCCCTAACTGGGAAAAGCCGAAAGAAGAAGAACATGTGTTTGGATCACATTATCATTTCTCTGCCTTCCCTTTGGACTTATCCACTGCTCCAAGGGTGTTCACTAAGTGTTTAGCTCCAGTTGTAGCTAATTTCAACCTACAGGCTGTCCACATTTGTCCATATTTAGACGGCATGTTTATCTTTGCACAGTCTTTTTCAAAGTGTCAGAATTCTCCCACTTGGATTGCAGATTTATGCAGGGTGGAATTCCAAAGGAACATTCAAAAGTCCTTTTTGACTTCATCACACAGGACTGTGTTCCTGGGGTATCTGCTAGACACCTCAGTGCAGAGAGATTTTCTTCCACAGGAGATGTAGATCTATATTTAGATCTCTTCCAGGGGTTTTCAACACACATCTATAGTTCTCATTATACCTCTGGCAAGATTCCACATGAGAAAGATACAATGGTATCTGAAGTCTTTGTTTCCAGCACCAACACCCATTATCTTTACAGATTCCAGTTCTGTACTTTGTTAAAACAGAAATCAAAATATCCCTGAAATTTGACCTCCCCTTCTCCCCTCCTGCTCCAAAGCAATCAGTCACTATAGACACCTCAGACTTTCCTAGGGCATCAAGAGGGATAAAGTGAAACTTAGTCTGGGAATAAAGACACAAGCACATGAATATAAGAGATGCTTGCCGTTATCAAGGCTTTTGACTCTCTCATTCACCTTTGCTTCCCAGAACCACTTCAAGTTGTCACGGATAATACAACAGTGATGTGGAAGATAAATAAGCAAGGGGGAACCAGATCTTAACCCTATGCAGACTAGCCATGTTTGCATGGGATATAGTGTTACAGCACAGTCTCACTCTAAAGGCTTCCTACATTCTGTCAGAGCACAATTGTGTGTCAGGCAGGCTAAGCAGGACAAAGGCAGAACCTCACGAATGGAAATTAGATCCAGGTGTCTTCCAAGATTTGATCCATTTGTGGAGAGTTCTTCAAGTAAACCTTTATGCCTCCTCTCTGATCAATCAGCTGGAAAAATTCTAATCCAGGGCTCTGTGCAAGAAGGAATGGGAGGCGGATGCCTTTTTCTTGTTCTTTATGTTCCTGAATGCTTTTCCACTGATATCAAGTATAGTTCTGAAGATTCGTAAGGAATCCCCAAGATCATTGTGGTGGCTCCCATCTAGCCTTGACAGCA
Source organism: Protopterus annectens (assembly GCF_019279795.1). NCBI lineage: Eukaryota > Metazoa > Chordata > Ceratodontiformes > Protopteridae > Protopterus > Protopterus annectens. Next base: position 295,707,587 of record NC_056751.1, on the reverse strand, counting down.
GTGGTTCACCCTTCTTTTGGAACTGGCCAGAGCTAGCTACCGCAAGCTTCCTTACATACTGGATGTATTCACTCAAGAACAGTGGTGTTTGATACATATTGGCTCCAAACAACTTCAACTGACTGCTTGTATGATAGAGTCTTAATACCTTTTAGGTCTACTTACTGAGGATCTGCAGCAGGTACTAATGGAGACAAGAAAGCTTGCTACTAGAAAGTTCATATATTAGCAAATGAAAAATGAAACCTTTGCATTTCTTCCCTAGTCTGTTCTGCATCAAAAAATTACTTTGATCTTCCAGGAAAAAAATATTCTAAATACAGCTGGAAACAGCAGCTTGAATCTCTCACCTGCTTCTCGATGTTTCATGATGACTGTAATAAATTTGCCACTCTTCTTCGTATACAATGAATAATCTTTTTCCAAAAACACTCTCTCCAACTTTCAGTGCTTTGCCCTTTTGCCACAGTTTTATCAAGATCAAATCTTTCTGCTGGTAGGATTGTATTTTTACTAATACAGGTCTTTGCTGCTTTCTCATGGCCAGGTTTCGAGCACACACACAATGTGTCCTTTCAATTAACAAATCCTGCTGTGGAATATCAGTCCAGTTGCTTATTTGTGCCTTCATAAAATTAATACAGTTTGTTCCTTCCAGTTTCTCTGGTACAGCAAAATATATCTGGTTTTCCCTGCATGCTGTGTCCTCTAATTCTATCATTTTTTTGAGACATCTCTTCCTGAGCAGTCACATACCCAACCAGCTGTTTCTTCATTTTGACCTCTGATTTTTGCTGTTTTATCTGTGAATATCTGTTTAAAGCTTCTTTGATTTTGCCAGCCAATTATTTGAGTTGATATATTCATTCAGGGTTTCATTTATTTCAATCAGTTTGATTTTTTTTTCTTTTTTTTTTTTTTTTTTACTATTGAAAGCCATCTTTTGAACCAAAGCTGGAGCTTGAACTTCTTTTTGCTGAACAACTGTAGTGTTCTTCACAGTTAGTGTTTTCTCTTCACCTTTTCTAGTTAATTTTTTTTCAGGCTCTCTTAGTGTCTTCTCTGCTGGCATGCAAGCAGTGTACTTACTGGCCAGTAACTGAATTTACTAAAAGTGGTTGAGTTCCTAGCCCTTATCTCGTAGTTCCTTTTTTCTAACCCGGAGACCTGAAGTTAAGCTGTTGATCAGTGTGGAGTCATCTTGGAAGTCCCTTGTCTGGTTGTTTTTGTTCCACATTGCTCAATTTTCTGAGCTACTGTGACTACAGATAAAGCCTCACAATCTGTTATTCTAGACTTTAAATCGTTGAATCATCTTTGACATAGAACATTTATTTGCATAGTCTACACATTGCAGCCTTGCTTTTAGAACAAACTAACTTATTTAAAATATCAGGTTATTCATACCTACCTTTTAGAAAGTTGTAGAAATACAGAAATAATTTTTTGTGTGTGTAACTTTAAAACAATATAAGATAGTGGGGTAATCTGGTCAACAATGGAGAAATAGATAGGGAGAAAGAGAAACTGTAAAAACAGTGCACAGATGTCTTGAACACTCACTCTTTTCACTCTAACATGAGATAGCAAGTGGAATCAGGAGAATAGGTTCACAAAGGCACAGAAGAATGGTGAATTGTGTTTATCAGCAGTTAGTTTTGTGGAATACTTCAAACATCTATACTGAGAGCTTTCTTTTTTTATAATAGTCGTAAACATATTAAATAATGTTAGGATTGTATCAAAAATAGTAATTTACATGGAGATAGTGTTTTGTTTTGTGATAAGGACAATAGTTCTAAGGTTCTGGGAGTTACCCAGTCTGGTTTTGATGATATTTATACAGGGTTATGTGAGTAAATATGGTTTAAAAGCCAACATAATTAAAAGAAAACAATGAGAGTTGTTTTTATATATGAATATGTTATATGTAAATATTTCAGTTAGACTGCGGTGATGGTGCTGCGGTGGCATTGTCGCCTCACAGTAAGACGTTGTCCTGTTCGATTCTCAGCCTGAGCGTCTTATGTGTGGAGACTTGCATGAATGGGCGTACCTTCGTTGAAGGTTGTGCGTCAGGGCTGGCAACTCGACACGTAAAAAATCTACTGCCAATCATTAGCGGACCGGAGTTCCGCTATGGCGACCCCTACCCTGGAAAAGTCGAAAGACACAACAACATATGTAAATATTTCACTTGAGAAATATGCGCCTAATATGGTGTATAAGCTATTTTACTAAAACTTGCACTAAAAGAAGAAATTTACACTGATAATAAGGTATAGTCAGCTATGCAACCAGTGTAAATATGCAAATAAACAGTGCAAGTTTCCTGCAGTGATTTGTGTAAATGACACATCTGTATAACCACAACTGTAGTAGCTTGTTTTAAATTTCTGAAATGACCTGTCAGGTCATCTGCAAGTGTATCAGCTGGTTTTGTAACCAGTCAAAAAATAGCTTAACAAGTTACAGTAGAAATCTTTTTGTTAGAAACATAATCTCTCCCAGTGTTCAGTCCCAGCAGTGTTTCATTCAGTTGTTGTTGAATCATTTGCTAAAATTATGCTAATGTTACCGTCATAAACTGTTAGTGCGTATTGCTAACATCAGATGTTGTTCAATCAGTTGCTGTAGACACTATGCCGTTAGCCTCATGTTTATAGAGTAGAACTAGGGTTGCCTTTGTGAAAATTGATTACATTTTCTTTAGGAGTGTTTATTATGTTAGTAGAATGTGATCTTAATATTGATGGTGGTTGGAAGAGTTATAATGTAGCCAGAATGTAAGTGTTGGTTATGTCACCTGGATGTAAATGCTAATTTGAAAAGTAACTTGAAAAATAATCTGTTTATAAATGTTTTGAAAATGTTTTGCCGTGTCATGGTCCAGGACATGGCTGAAAATGTTTTTTGACCCAGTTTACTTAACACAGTTAACTAATTAAATCATTTTATATGTATTTGTTTAGTTAGAAAGTCTTTCTTAACATTTATTCCATTGTCTTTTACCTGTCAGACGGTCTATTCAAAGTTTGCCTTATTATGTTCAGTAAAGAAATTATGTAAGCAAAGCTAAGTGTTACTAGGAAAATTCCATTTGTCGATTCTGGATTGTAATTAAGTTTGTATAAAATGTTTAACTATCTGTAATGGTATATTACATTTTATGCAGGATGTGAATTACCATACCACTGCAGGTTATGTAAGGGTTTAGGAGTGCTGTCTTTTAAGGCAAAGTAAGAAATGTAATCAATCTGCTTGCTGTCCCCAGAACCTTTTCAGCCATGACCTGGGTTACAAGGGCAAGGGTAAATGCAGTGTGTGTGTGTGTGTGTGTGTGTGTATTTGTATATGTATATATATATATATATATATATATATATATATATATATATGTATAAACATTTATTTAAAGTTAGCCAATCAAACCACATGTTTTGGAATGTGGGAAGAAGCTGTAGTACCAAGAGAAAAAAGCACACAAATGGGGAGGTCATGCAAACTCCACAGTGACCCAAGATCAAGACCCTGGAGTTTTGAGGCAAGATCTTAATCTCAAACATAGTAGGTATGCATTTAAAACATTTGTTGAGACAAACTATGTTTTATACTTGCCAAAAGATAAATGGTCAGTTGAATTACTGACAGAGAAAATGAAATGTCTGTTGTCTCTTTGGTACAGTATATTAGAGCTTTTCCACTGAACGAAGACATATTTAATTATTGTTATAATACCAGTTTTGATGATACAAATAATACTTTGGCCCAGTGTTGTTCATCTTTCAGGGCAACTGCTATGGTACATTTCAAACTGATTAGATTAAAATGTTGTGTAGTGTTTAATTTTTTCCCCAAGTTGATCATTAATAACAAGTTATATTTCAGAACAGGAAGCTGTCCAAAATGTGAGTTGGATGCAGACATTGGCAATACTTTGTTGTCATGTAATTAAAGTACAATAGATGTGAAAAATTATTTGTTTAGTAGCAGAGCCTTCATTAGGTATGAATATTTGTTTTGCTGGATAGTCTTTTTTTATGAAAGCTTTTCATACTTTTGACTACCTAGAACATTATTAAAGATGCATGTAATGAGTCTGTCTAGCTTGATTTTACTACTGAAATAATGGATGCAGTCCACTCTTCCAGGTGGTGAGGAATGGTCTTAGGAAATGAGAACTGTTTATGTTCAACATTGGATCACTGTCGTAGTTGCCTAAGCTATTAGGGTTGTATCTTTCCAAGGATATGACCAAGTAGCCAGCTTTTCAAAGCTTAAAAGACACCTTCCATGTACCATAACTGCCACGAGCATGAGCAGAGCTCCTTATAAAAGGGAGTTAAAGTGCCCAAAGCTTCAGAGTTTTCTTGCTCCCAAAGTGCATTCTTCTGTGGTCTTTGTAAAACTGATGGACAGCTACTGAAACTTCAAGACCGAGCAGATAAGTCACCCAATGGGTAAATCCTTCCACGGTTTCATTTTTCTGAAGAAAACTAGTGCTGTTTCTGTGAAATTTACATTTTATATGCTGGGAAACTGATTTTATTTGAACTGTCATATTGTTCTAGGGGATTTTACTTCAGTAAATGCTTGAGTTAATTTTTTCTATTAAAATCTGTTTTTTAACTTTTTATCTATGTAGAATTATATAATGTGTGTGCTGAAGCAGGACATGGTGCTTTTGGGATTGTCAGTTTATTACTTCAAAACCACTTTTTTGGGCTGTCAAAAAGTTTACAGGCTTTGCTACCCATCTTTGATGCTTCCTTCTTGGCTGGACAAATGAAGCACTTACCAGTCACCCGAGTTCTTCCTTCCCCCATCCACAAGAGAGAAACCTTTGTTAGGGAGTCCTTTGGAGCCCGGCTGTTGCCTTCTATTCCTCAGCCTTTGATGGGTAACTCTACAGTTACAGGTCTTGGTTCATCGGAGTGCTCATTGTTTCCCCCAGGCCCTCTGGTTCAGCACCTACAGCCATTAAGGACCATGGGCTAGATATATCGTTTGCGACTATAAGGTTGTCTTCTGTGAGCAAGTGAGCATCACTCTTGATGGTCATAGGGGAAGTGGTCTACCACATAGCTAGGAAAGGAAGCCCGAGTCCTGGGATAGTCTGCCTGCTCTGAGTTGATATTTTTGCAGGGAGTCTACCAATAAAAGAAAACAAAAAGTAAAAAATATGGATTATCCTGTATCGATTTCTGTGGGCAGGGAAAATTTGCTGAGATTTGCTATGGAATTCATTTCTACTTTTACTTTGTCTAATTCTAATTTCTGAAAAGAAAAGAAATAGTTCCCTCCCTTTCTGACTTTGATTTTCAGTTAGAAGTGCAGGAATTGGAGGAAGAATGTTGGGCTTAAGGGTTTTCTTCACAAGCTGAAGATTCTGAGGTAAGTGTTGTTTTGGATTTCCTTTCAGAAGACCTATCTTTTTCTGAGATTTTAATTAAAATGAAATGGGTATTTAAAGGGACACAGAATGAAATTCCTACTTCCCACCAAATGTATTTTGATTTATTAAAGTTTGATATGCCACAGTGACAGTCTGCTGCTGCCTCTTCTGTTTTATCTGCTTTTGAGGATGTTTTTATGACAGCTTGTACTTTACCTGACAGTTTACCGCTGCTCCTAGAAAGTGTGACAGATTAAACAAGATATCTCAGACTCACAAATATCTGTTTTCTAACTCCAAAGCAGACATTGCAGTGATTTCCTTACCTAAAACTGGGAAGAAAGTTTATTCTTATGCCACTTTAACATTCAAAATTTTAAACTGACAGGCTTGGCATAATGGTTAAAGTGTTTACCTTGCAGACACAAGATTCTCACATAGGGTAACTGGCTAGGCTTAAAATGGCCCACAAGGGCTAGTACTAATCTATGAACCTAATATGCCTAGTATTAATCTATGAACCTAATATGTTAAAGTTTTTGCTTCAGTCCTTTGATAACATGAAAATATTAACTGTTAACCTTCCTTCCTCTGAGGTAAAGAATTCCTTGAATGCCTTTTTTGTATCTAATTCTTGCGTAATTAAATATTTCTTAGAGTGTTGCTGTGATGTAGCTGACACTATGTCCTGGGATGCTGCTTCTGGTCCGTCATGAGAAGATTTGCTTAGTTTCTTTCTGAAAATTTTCCTGATGTTAAGACTGGAATTTTACATTCATCCCTGGATATGGAGGTCATATATGGCCCTTCTGCAGGTCAGATTCTTGAAAGATTTGATGAGAGGGTAAAACTAAATCTGATGTTGTCAATCTTCATCTGTTCTTGACTTGTGGGTCTACATTTCCAGTCCTCGTAACCGATCCAGACGTTAAATAGCTCGGGTCTGCCAAAAATCTCTCGAGTTACAAGTCTATCCATAATGCCTCTCTCTACATTACCTCAGATCTCGTTTGCCGCTCTTACAGCAAGACGCATTAGCTGACTCCTCTCTCGTAGCTAAGTAAAACTTTATATTTTTGGTCCTTTTTCTATAACTGGTAATAATCTCTAAACTCCTTAGAACCCTTTATCTTTTCTGGTCTACCCTTAGTGTGAGTGTGTGTGTGTGTGTGTGTGTGTGTGTGTTACCTTTCCCTTTACCGTTGGTAATCTCCACTACTATTGTTGGTAGTTCCCTTTCCCTCACTCTACTTTACCATTAGGTAATCTTTCCTACCATTGCTGGTAGAGTTTTCCTTTTATTCTGCTTCTTCTGCGTTTTTATTTAGAGCAGTAGCAGAAAAATCTAAAAGCTCCACTACTGGCTTTAAACAATGTAAAGAGTGCGGCAGGAAAATGCCAAACTCAGATGGCCATGATTGTTGTGTATATTGTTTGGGGGGTGCCCCACTTAACTGGATGTGTTCCATCGACTTTCAAAACTCGTATTAGCACATAAAGATGGACAATCACTCTAGAAAGTTTCTCAGCTTCCGGCTGGGAGCCAGTCATTACCAGTTCAGAGTACTGCACTTTGGTCTCACCACAGCCCCCAGGATGTTCACCAAATGCATGGCAGCGGTCACAGCACATTTGAGGCTGCACGGAATCTGGGTGCTTCCTTCTCTAGACAACTGGCTCCTCACCACTACAACCAGGCATCTACTTCTGCAAACAACAGACTTCATTTTGGAGCTATCGCAACAGTTGGGCATCACGGTCTATCTTACAAAGTTTCAACTAACCCCTTCTCAAGATATGGAATTCATCGGAGCTTGTCTCAACACTCTGTCTTTTGTGGCATCCCTTCCCCTGCACAGGTTGCAGAAAATACAGTCACAGGTTCACCCTGTTCTTTGTTCAAGCAAACTACCGGCCCATCGAATTCTGCAAGCATTGGGCTGCATGACACCAGCGATCACGTTAGTCTCACTTGCAAGATTTCACATGAGACTTCTTCAATGGCTGCTTGCGAACCAATGGTCTGTTCTAACCCACCCCATGAATTGCCTAGTATTTATATTCAGCCAATGCAAAAACAACCTATCTTGGTGGATGCAGTCCAAGGAGATTCTTCTAGGCCGTTTTGTTGTCCTCCCTCAGCTCAATGCCATAATGACTATGGATGCTTCCTAGATGGGGTGGGGGGAGGGCATTATCTGCGGAAGACAGTCCAAGGCACTTGGTCCCCCTCCAAGGCCAATCTGCATATAAGTGTTCTGGAGCCCAGGGTAGTGTGCTTCTAACATTGCGCTTCCTTCTGCCTTACCTCAAGGGACAGTAGCTATTCAATCAGACAGCATGTCCATAGTCTTGGTACATCAACAGACAAGGAGGAACCAAGTCCTACCCTCTGTGTCAAGAAGCTCTTTAAGTGTGGCAATGGGCCTTGATTTCCAACTGCTTTCTGATAGCAACGCACATCCCGGGGAGTTCAAACATGATCGTGGACAAACTGAGCAAGTGTATTTTCATGCTTCACAAATGGTCTCTGTACTCCAGAGTGGCGAAGAAGATCTTTCTTCCCTGGGGCCAGCCTTGCTGTGACCTGTTTGGTTCACCCCTGCACAACAAGTGCAGAAGCTACTTTCCCCTAATTCCCCCTCAGGGGGTGTCCACCAGAGATGCTCTTCTCAATTGGCCCCGATACTCCTTTATGCTTTTCCCTCTGATCCCTCTTTTCCTCAAGAAAGCAGCTCGGTTGAGAAGCAAAGTAATCCTCATTGCACGTTATTGGCCTCGACAAATATGGTTTCCCTTCCTTTGGCCTTATCTACTTCACTATCCGTGGATTCTGGACCCAGTTCCAGACCTTCTTTCCTATCCTCAGGGACTAGTGCATCCCAGTCTACAGACCCTCAAGCTGACTGCTTGGTTTCTCCAATTCCGTTAGTCACCAGGCATAATGACATCCAATCTCCTGTACAACACATTTTGTTGGCATCCCATAAATCATCCAACAGGAATCTGTACCGGAGTAAATGGAAGAGATTTTCTCTCTCTGCTTCTGATAATGGTCTGGATACTTTTTCAGTGCCAAAAAATTTCTAGAGTTTCTAGCTATCCTCTTTGGTAACAGAGCTTCTGCTTCCACTCTTAAGGTTATCTTAGTAGCTATTTCACATTTCCATAACAGTTTCAGTGATCAGCCCTTAATGTCCCACAGGCTTTGTAAGGTTTGTCTTAAGGGCACCATTCGTCTAAAGCACCCATTCAAGGATCCTCTACCACCATGAGACTTGACTGTTGTATTGCAGTCCCTTACATTTCCTCCATTTGAACTTGCAGCTAGCTACCTGTGACTTAAAATTTCTTTTTTGGAAAACGTTGCGTCTTATAGCTGTCACCTCGGTGAGACTAGTTTCTGAATTATAGGCTCTATGTTCTAAAGCCCCTTATCTAGTTTACCATAATGACAGTGTGTCACTCAGAACAAACCCGTCCTTTCTTCCTAAAGTGATTTCGGAGACCAATATCAATCAAGGTAAAGACTTGCCTGTATTCTTCCCAAATTGTTCTAATAAAGGCAAATACTGCTTGCACCTTCTGGACGTGCACAGGTAGGTATGTTTTTATCTGGACAGAACCAGGCACTTTAGACCATCAGAACAATTATCTGTGTCTTTTGATAGTGCAACCTTGGGCAAATCTGTTTCTAAGGTTACAGTATCAAGATGGTTAAGGGATTGCATTTCATTTATTTACATGAAAAAGAATCTAAGACTCCCTATGCCGGTGAAGGCACATTCTACCAGCTCTATGGTGACTTCAGCTATTTTTCATTCTAAAGCTTACATGTCAGAAATTTGTGCAGTTGCAACATGGGCTACTCCGCATACTTTCATTACTCATTACAAGTTGGGTATGGTTTCCAGAGGGAGAGCCTGCTTTGGTTCTTTGGTTCTCAGGAAGGGTCTTCCATAGAGCCACCCAGGATCTAAGGTAGCTGGGGATTCTGTCCCACAATTCAAGAATAGATGAAGATTGACAACATCAGATAAAGAAGTTATGACTTACCATAAAGTTCCATCTGTGTTGTCGATCTTAATGTTTTTACGTCCCACCTCACCTGTCCCCTCCTATAGAGTTCTGGTGGAGTGACATGCTGTCCTGGGTCTCTTTGTTAGGATACAGCTTGGACATGGCTTCTGGCTTGAGCTAGGGTTTTTTTTTTTCTGTAACCCTGCAAACTCGATCTGAGGTAATGTAGAGAGGGTATTATAGTTAGACTTGTAGCTTGAGAGAGTTTTTGGCTGACACAAGCTAATTTAACAGCCAGATCAGTTCCAAGGATCGTAACCATAGACCCACAAGTCAAGAATAGTTGAAGATCGACAACACAGATTGAACGTTATGGTAAGTCATAACTTCTTTTTCATGGAGTGACACAAATCTTCCAACTTTCCTTGTTTAAACAAAATAAAATTATTCTTTCCACCTCAGCTCCCTTTTTCAAAAAGCAGTTTTAAGCAGCAAAGTGCAAATAAAAATTTTTAAAAGACAATGCAAAGGAGGCTCCAACGAGAAATGGAAATCTTCTCAAATTCAAGGAAACTCCAAAAAGTCTGTATAACTATTGGTTACTTCATTCTTCTTCCCTGTACTGGCAAAAACTCTCTTTCTTTGAGTCTACATCTTCCTCTGTGCGACCAGATTATGTCAGGCAAATGAGATCTAAAAGTCATTCAACATTAGTATAGTTGGCAATGGGACTCCTGCCTCCTTTTCAGGGCAGCATTCCTTGCCCAGCAAATCAAATATCTCTGTTTCTGCCTCCTCTGGAACAAATTTTATCCTAGGTCATCAAAGAACCAGTATCTTCCTGTTAGCTCATCAAAGGCTTTTAGTCAAGGATTTGTTTGGTGCCGAAGTAAGGAGGTACTTGGAGACCAGTGCTAGATTTCACCTTTCTTGATCTTTGTGTGTAACTTGAGTGATTGCTGAGATATTGTAAGCTGTTTGCAAAATATTACAAACTTAATAGATACTGTGACTTATAAACCCGTTTTAACACCTAGAACCTAAAGAATACTACCATTATAAAAATAGTTTGTGCTGAACAGTTTGAAATTTACCCTTTTTTTAGTAACTTGTCTGGTTCCAGAACTAAGAAAATTTGTTTGAAATGTAAGGACATAATTTTATTTTATCAAAAATCTTAGGCTCTACCTATTGGAAGTTAGAGTACAAACTTCCATAGCTCCTTTGCAGCAAATGAGTTAATGCTAGTTTCTGTAGGTGCATGTAGGTAAATACTAGACAGTCAGTCTGCTGAATATGACAGGTTAGCCAATAACTGGACAGTGACCAAACCTGTGAATCAAACCCCGTACCTGCCTTTTGTTTGAGACTTTAACTAAAATGAAAGCGGTATTTCAAGGGACACAAAATTATGCTACACCAGAGGACCCAGGGTGGAACAATGAGAGGTCCAAGGAACGAAGCTCATCCACAGCAGAATTGCCCATTGGCAGCTGAGGCATATTAGGAGATGACCATGCTCCCAAAGACTCCCTAACAACATTTTCCTTGTTGTGGATGGGGGAAGAAGGAATTTAACTTACAGAGATAAGGTAAACCATTATTCCAACCATCATTCCAGAAAAGTATGTTGAACCTCGCATTAGCTGTCTTCTTTATCTAAACCAATTACACTTAACCTTTTGCCACAGGGAAAGCCATAGCTCTCAACCTTCCATATCCAAAATGAGGAACACTAGCCTTCAAAATGTGGAACACATACTCATGGCTTATTAACAACTTCAACCAAGAAGGTCATAGGATGGTTAAAATATGTTGCTTTTACTTATAAAAAAGATCTTTTAATGAATTAATACAATTAATTTCTACTTACCATGAATATCAGTTAAACAAATATTAACACTAAATGTGCGACAGATGCTTTCAATGTGGAACTTTGAGGAACATGAACTTTTTAAGACCTCATATGAGGTAGATTCCTCATACTGAGGTACACTTGAGAGGTATGGGGAAAGTTAAAATTTTAAACTGCCCTAGGTTAGGATCAAACTCATGATCTTCAGATTATGAGACTGATAGACTACCTACTGCACTAACAAGGCATTAGAGTTGTTCAGATTGACATTGCATTATGTAAATGACCACTCCATTTGTGAAAGAGCCAGCAATAGGTTCATAAGTGAATAATAGGTCAACTGCCTTGAAGTGCCATTTTAAGCCTAGCAAGTAACCTGATGTCAGAATGAAAACCTGTACTGTGAGTCTGTGAGGTGAAGACCTTAACCATTATGCCAAATCCTGCTTGTATGCTTTTAGATCCTGTTACCTTTTATCCCCTTACTAACTTTCATGGTAAAACTGGACTTAAAAGATGCCTGCCATGACATTGCCATTGGCAAATATTGCTGATGTTTCTTAAGATTTTTCTGTAATGGGTTTACACTTTCAGTTCTCGTTTTGAACTATCTGCCACTTCAAGGATATTCACAAAATATCTGGCTGCAGTAATTGCTTATTACAGACTTGAAGGCATTCACATTTTCCATATCTGGACAATAGTTTTGTACTTGAAGACTCTCAAGTTTTTATGAGTCCTTGACAAATGTTCAGAAATTCCTCGTTAGTCTGGGGTTTCAAGTGAACTTACAAAAATCACCTGTCATCTCTTCTCATTTTAGATTCCACTCTGTGAGGAGCTTTTCTTCCTCCAGACAAAGGAGAGATGTATCAATAATTCTTGCTGAGCTTTTGCAAGCAGTCTCTTGTGTCTGCTGATGAATGTCTCTTTATTCTAGGACACATGGTCTATGATTTTCATGATTCTTTTTGCCAGACTACATATAAGGAAAATTCAGCAGTACCTTGGATCAGTCTGGACTCTGCACCAGCATCCCATATCTTTCCTGATTCCAGTCCTGTGATTTGTAAGAAGGGAGGTACTATGGTAGGTGGATCAGTCCTGTTTCCATCCAGGCTTTACCTTCTCCCTTCCACCTCCTCTTCAGTCTGCTACAATTTTGTCGGTGACAGTGTCAAAAGGAATGAAAGTGCAAGGTCTGTGGAGCAATCAGGAAAGACTTTGCACATCAGTGTCAAAGAGATGAAGGCCATAGTAAATGCTTTGAAAGCCTTGAATCATCTTTAAACAAACAGTAGGTACACAATTTTATCACATTCACTGAATTGCTTAGGTGGTAACAACTCAGCTCAATTTGAATCTGCAGGCTTTATACATTCCATTAGAGCAAACCATTGCTGCATACAAGTTGAACATGACCAGGACAAACCTTCATGAATGGAAGCAAAACCTGGGGAATCTTCCAGGAATTTATCCAGCAGAGGGGAACACATTATATACATTTGTTTGCTTCTTTTCAAAACAGACAAAAAGTTAAAGTAATTATTTTCTAAGAATCCTTGCAGACTTGACTGGAAGACAGATACTTTCTCACTGTCATGGATGAGAATGTTTCTCTATGCTTTACCAGACTTTCCAGTGATATCCAGGGTCCTTCTAAAGATTCAGAGGGGCTCTCCAAAGGTTGTGCTGGTGACTCCATTTTGACTCTGGCAACAGTGATTTTCTCTTCTTTTCAAACAGGCCAAGGGCAATTAACACAAGCTTCTACTCATAGAAAACAGGGGTTGTTTGATGCATCCCAACCTAAAAACATTTCACTTGACTCTTGGGTGAAAGAATTTTGATATCTTTTAGTTAAGCACATTTTTTCTGAGTATGTGCAGCAGGTAGTAAAAGAGGCTAAAACACTGTTAGTAGGAAATCATATATGTGCAATTGAAAAAAATTTTCTAGTCCATGCAGTCCAAAAACCAAGTTCCCCTTAAGGCCTGTTTACCTGTGTTTCTTGATTGTGTGAGTTACTATCCTCTGTCATTTCTTACTCTTTTTATCAAGATTCACCTGTTGACCATTTCTGCTTGTCTGCCCTTGGGATCCCCCTATCTACCTGCCTTCAAACTGAGCAATTTTTAAAAGGGGTTTTGCATATCCATCCACCTAGGAAATGGGTGGCTCCTACTTGGGAGCTTGACATTGTGCTTGAAAAGCTTAACTCCTCTTACATTTGAACCAGCTCAGGAGGTTGATTTGAGATTTTTAACAGGGAAGACAGTATTACTCATTGTCCTGACTTCTGCTAGAAGAGTATCTAAATCACAAGTTCTTATGGTGACTCAACCTTACCTCATTCTTTTACATAGGCAATGTTTCTTTAAGAACAAATTCTTGTTTAATGTTATCTGCTGCCAAAAAAAAGAATAATAATTACATGAAAGTGGAAATCAAAAATTAGACTAGCTATAATGGCATAGCGGAGAGCATTGTTGCCTCACAGCAAGAGGTCATCCTGTTTGATTCTCAGTCAGGGTGCCTTCTTCGCGAAGTCTGCATGTCCTTCCTGCATCCTCCTGCATTACAAAGTCATGCAGTAGATGGACTGGACACTCCAAACTGACCATAGTTGTGAGTATGAGTGAGAGTGTATGGTATAGAAGAACAGCCACCACAGGGCTAGCCACCAGGCGGTGTCAACCATGGCTCTAGATGATTGTCACCATTGACGTGACATGCCAACCCCATGTGCAAAAATGGGAAAAGGGGCTGTGGACAGAAATGTACTGAATATTGTAAAGGAAATAATGGCTGTAGATTTGGGATCATTAAAAGATGGGGAAGTAATTTTTGTAAGAATAAATAATGCATCTGAGAAAAAAATGTACAAAATAATGCATAAATAGGTTATTAAACTGAGCTAGTGGGAATTGAAAAGTATATGTTGTAATCCAAAAGAATAAAACAAGGAGTTATGATGGAAACTGTAATAATGCATGTATGCAATAATGGAAAGTTATTGTGATCTTTTTTCATTGTAATTAATGGATGTAAGTTCATGTCAGAAATTAACAATGTGATGAATAAATAATGCTATGTATTTAATAAAATGATGATTTTGTGACTGGCAAGATGAGATCCCTCTAGTTTCAAATAGTTAACATTCTCTGTCAGCAGAACACCTTGAGCAGGGAGCTTTCAGCTGTCTACCAGTGGATGTTGGAGAAGGCTGCAAATGGTCCGATCAGTGCACTGCTCCCGTAAACAAATATAAGTAAATACATTTTAGGCATTAGAGAAATGGGGCCTGTCCAGTAATAAATACTTCAAAGGGTAGTTACCTGCTTCAGTGAAGTTCTATAATGTGCGCCAGTCTTACTTCTTAAAACTTACTACAATTTATAACTTTGTGAGATAATTAGTTTATTCCATTTTAGTGAATTGCATTATTTTTATACATCTTTCTTTAGAGATTGTTTAAAATGTATAATATTATACATCTATTATTTCTTGAAACTTTTATTCCTGGGTCTCCTTTGAAATTAGGAAATGTAGCCAGTCAGACTTTCACAAGTAAAAGCAAGTAAAATAAATAAATCATTTTGCCTTCCAAGTAAATCACCAGATCTCTTACTACTTTTCTAGACACCTTACAAAAGGGGTACTAGCAACAAACATTCATAATCAGGTTGAACAAGGATCTCCTGTATGCCTTCCTGTCTAATGCCACTCATCCCAAAGTTGCTTTTAAAAAGGTAAACAATCCAGTCCTAGTCGACTAGTGGAGCTTCAGTATCTCAGGGAGTCACTGAGGGATAAACACTGAAAACTGATATCCACTTGCTTGTATTGGAAGAGATGCTTTGGGGGAAATCTCCTATGTTGGTAGCTGCTTCCTTCTGTCATGGTCCTGGGATGCTTCTTCTTTCAGTGTTCGGTAGGTTCGAGGAACCTGTGGGAGGTAATTCAGTTGTCCTTGAGCTTTATTGAAAAGATGACAAGTACTCAGTTCCAGTCAAATGGAAATTCCTTTATTGGTAGATGAGCGCTGCTTAAAAGACTGAGTAACAGTGGTTTGTCAGGGCTTTTTAATTACATTTTTAGTGGGTGGGTCCAAGGTTGATATCTCCAGTTACATCACAGGTGTGTATAGGGGGAGGTTTAAGTTTTACTGAACTGCCCATGATGCTATGGTGGGCCTGACCTTGTGTGCTTCAGAGTGGGTTCTATGAAAACATTGTTATGCTTTTGCAGTAATTAATAGATTTAAACATTAAACAATTTAAACAATTTTAAAACATGTATCCATATTATTTGCATTCTGTGTCATGCTAAAAAACAATTCTTGTTGCGGCTTCTAATTCCTGTTAAAATTCCATTATAAAATAAACAGTTCTTGTGTATTTCTTTTTAAAACAAAAGAAAAAAAACACACTTCCAAAGTATCCATAGCAAGATTGTTTTTTTCAGTGGTGAAGTATTGTTAAAAATAACCAAAAAGTGTGAATTATATGTATTACAAAAGAGTTTGTTTAGATTGGAATAGGAGGGTGGTCATCTAAGTGTTACAGTGCTTTCATTAAGTGTTCATCACATCTGCCAGGAAGCAAATTCTTTATATGTTTGTTTAATATTCTTAGTACAGTGAATCTTTTGGTTGTTTTGGGTTTCTGTGCATGTGACACTACCGTAACATATGCTGATATCTTAAAAAGTGTATGTGAATACCTCAAGGGATCCCTTTTTATGTCTATCTGGGCATTTTGTTTGTGTCATGTTATAGCATTGTGGGTCATAATACTGGCTTGTTTAATATTTAGAGGGAGATATTTGTCTGAAAATTATCCTAAATCTGTCTGTGAGCCGGGAGCTGAAATGTTTTGATCTTAAGGGGGCATTTTTGAAAAGCATGGTATCACAGACTTCTTTCGACTTTTCCCAGTTAGGGGTCACCACAGCGAATCACCTGTCTGCTCATGATTGGCAGTGGAGTTTTACGATGTTGAGTTGCCAGCCCAGCACCCAACCTTCCACAGAAGGCACACACGCACGCATGCACACACTCATGCCTAGGGCCAATTTAGTGTCCAGTTCATCTACTGCATGTCTTTGGGATGTGGGAGGAAACCGGAGCACCCAGAGGAAACCCATGCGACTACAGGGAGGACATGCAGACTCCGCACAGAAGGCAGCCCTGCCGAGAATCGAACTGGAGAACCTCTTGCTGTGAGGCGGCAATGCTAACCGCTGCACTACTGTGGCCGCCCATGCAGCTTAAATCTTTCTTTACTGCTATCTTATAAAATTTACATTTATTCATTTAACAGTTTAAAACCCATAATAAACAGCATATTTTATGTGGTTGACAAGAGCTCAGCCTCTGTGATGCATCTCCATCACACCAGCATGCATGGCATGTATGATTCCTACATCATTAATTGATTCAAAATTACGTAAAGCATTACTTCTTTAGAACCTCCCAGTGTACACATGGGCAGAGGAGACTTGAGAATTCAATAAGCTTCTGTATCAGACAAGATGTGCTTCACAAGGGCTTGACCTTCACTAGATAAGGAAAGACTAAGGGCCCAAAATGGTGGTACCTGGATTGATGGGGGGAAAAAAAGCACATCTGTAGAGTCACATGGGAACAAATGTCCCTAGTGCTGCTGGCCGATCCCTTGGAGAATGTCGAGATAGCCGAGAGCTGGCCTCTGGGGGAGTCTGCCAATACCTGAAAGAATACTATCTGTGGGGGGGGGGGTACTTATAGAGGAAATGGATGGGAAACAAAAGCCTTTTTAACAATTCTTTTAAAAATACATTTTTAGTTTATAGTCCTAGCAGGCTGTGGAACCGCATGAGTTGAGGTGGATGAAGTTTGTTTTCTTGTCCTGGAGTATTGACCACGTGGTCCTGTACATGTGCATCGCTTAGTTTCAGTGGAATGAAAATCAGTGTTTTGCTGTATGAGTGCCATGTCTATTTCAACTTAGACAAATGCTTAGGATCGACTGTATTATTTTAAAAGTTATTTTTTCTCCTATGGGTAGTGTAGTTATTAAGTCCAAGGTGACCGTGTTGGTAGGGGCTGTGAGGGTGCACATGGAAATGCACCTGGTAGCTAGCAAGTGTTAGAATGTGAACCACTATCTTTTCAACCAAGGTTAACCATTATTTGGTATACATAAGGTGGAACTAGAGGGCATCAGTCATGAAAAGTTTACAAGGAGGAAGGGAAAATTGGAATTATCTATGGGATCTTTTAGTCAGTATTTAATAATAAGTATTTTGAAGTGGTCTCCATTGTCAACCAGAGAGGATTATTCTTGATCAAAATGCCTGCTACTGCTTTTATTGACTTTTGTTCAGGACAAAGCTTTATGATATGTGGCTTGCGGGTAACTTAAAGGCCTGTGTTAGCCTAGGTTTGGGGGAGGGGGGGGGTTATTTGGAACATTTGTTGATTGGTTGTGTTTGTGATGTTGGCCAACTTTGGCCATTTGATGAATTTATTTTCAAAGTTACACATGTTCCGTAATGTTCTGTATCAGTGTTTTACATACTAAACTTAGCCATCCGAGGGTTTCTGTTTTTGATAGCTGAACATAGACCCGAGTCATATACTACTACTGCTGCTGACATGTTTAAGAATTTGTCTGCTTAGAATATTACTAAGGCTTCCCCCTGGACATGCATTCAGACTTTTCTTAAACACAGCAAACTGGATGCTTGTTCTAAGAGTAGGGCAGGTTTGCAAGGAATGTTTAGACCATCCACCTATGTTTAGCAACCAATACTATACAGCTTGGGTCTCTGCTATTTATCTTACATATACCCTGTATTTCTGGTCCTTATTTTGAATGTAAAACCATGTGAGGAATAGAAGGATAATTTCTAGAGAAGTAGTTACCACCCTGCATCCTATTAGTAATAGCTGTTGGTCAGGCCTGCCAAAATTGGTATGCATTTATCTGGCATTAGGTATGTGTGTGTGTGTGTGTGTGTGTGTGTGTGTGTGTGTGTGTGTGTGTGTGTGTGCATGTATGTATGGCAGGAAACTTAACCAAAGAACTTAACTTAACCAACTTAACCAAAGAATGTGTGTTTTAACCTATTTATTCACTAGTAAAGGGCTAGGTGGCAGGCTTACCCTTTCAACTTAGAATTTTGGTTTGTAGTACACTTCAGACGTTTAAATCTCCAGTTTGGTATACAAAAGTATTTGATGATAACATGTTTTAATTTTTATTTGTGAGTACCAAAAGAACAAAATATGGCTCAAGTTGATCTGTCCTTTACAGCCATCCTTCATTGCCTTGGTGTCAGGGGTTGTATTTCAAGTTTTTTATATATTGAAGTGCATTGTGCAACAAGGAAAGAGGCTTGCTGTTGGACAGCTCAGACAAATAGACAGGAAGATACACTTGAATTTTTTTATGATGTTTCCTACTCTGCATTTTTCTTAAGAGGCTTAACATTATAGTTAGAGTACTCTTTCTCAGCATACATACATAACCTTAACAGTTTTAGATTCTTATTTACTAGCAAATGATACACTGTAGACTTGTTTTCTACCTTGCTGCCCTTATTATGCTTGTATTACTTCAAATCTGATAACTGTAGAGTATTGATAAGCCATTGCCATTAATATGCTGACCCCTAGACTTGAGTATGGATTACCCATTGTAATTGCACACTTTTAGTCCCGCACCGTAACATTTTGCACTACCGAAAACAAACTCTTCAAATTCATGTATCTAGCACATTCAAGAGAATAAGCATCATTGCATTTCTATTCTGAAGGCCAAATGGCTCCCAGTAGCAAGGGCTACCTATCTTTTCAGTACCCTACCGTTAGCATTACTCAGTGAGAGGTACTGACCCTTGTGGCTTACAAAATGCCCCTTGCACATTGGAGTCTAATGTTTCTCTTAAACTAACATGGCCACAGTACTCATTAATCATTTGTGAAAAGTACTTTCATAAACTTGCCCCCACATCTTGAAACTCTTTACCTAATAAAATTACAGCTATAAATAACCTGATTCTGTTAAAATAAATAAGTAAAATAATGCTTACTTAAAGAATAACACTGTTCTTGCTTTTATGACACAAGTTGACTAGCAGTGTCTAATCATACCTCTCAACCTTTTGAGCAAGAAATCTGGACAAAGCCATAGCTAATGGAGGGACAAAGTCCCAAAAATAGGAACAATTTTTAAATATTTTTTTTAAAAATGTAGCAAGTTGGTAGAATAACAGATTTTGCATTAGTATGAATTTTCTGAAGGGTATGAAGTCTGAAACTCAATGACTGTCAATATTTTCTGACTTCAATACTCGATTTGTCTAAAATTGGCCAGAAAAATGAATTTTTATGAAGAACAGACCAAAAATAAGAAATAAAAATCAGGACAGTTGAGAGGTATGCGTCTAATCCACACAAGGTAACATTCCAAGACTTTTATTTTTACTTGTTATGTATTTAACATAACTTTACACATTTTCTAACTTGTGTGAATTTTGTAAATGCTTTGTAGTACTTTTTGGATAAATGCTGTATGCCCGCTATGTTATTTCTGTATATGCTGACATATGTTGCTATATAGACTGTGTTTTATTTTCCTGCTTTTATATTATCTGTGTAGTCGCTGCTTCGTTTTTGCCATTTGGCCTGGGTCATCACTGAAAAGAGTCTTGTACTACTTGGTCAACACATAATAAATAAATATCACCTTCTAGCAAGTATTTAGGGCTGTACTTGCAATTGCCTTTCTTTTTAGTTGCCACGATTTCATCTCACTGGTATTTGCAAGTGACAGTATGACATCTGATAAGTGCCTACATTAAAGGACAGTCACTTTAAAAAAAACACTGTTTTGAGATTTGACTTTTCTGTTGCATTTATATGTTTTAATATTTGTAATTAATGTTCAGGTTTTGTTTAGGTTCTTGCCATTTGGTCCTTGAATCAGTCTACTAACCAAGTCAACAAGTGTAAAGTGCATTTGACTGGCAGCAACCAATAAAAAAAGTTGTAGCATTATGCAAAAATTCCGCTTACTAATGTTGTATATAATGACAGTGTTGTTAACATCTGATGATGCAGATCCGGCATTTTCTGAAAGTATGTATACAGCACAGTTGTTTTATGCATCTCCATATTTCAGCATGTTAAAGCAGTTAATGAGATTAGTAACAGAAGACCAGAAGACAGAATTTAAAAAAATTGTGAAGACAATGTAAAGTACTATTTTGCCCAAGATTTTTTCCCTACTCAGTAAGCTTGCTCCGTTAAAGGCTTTATTTTAAATGGTATATATTTTTTTATCTTTTATACCTACCCCTAACCAGGAAAAGCCGAAAGAAGAACAACCTACTAAAGTTTGAGGAAGCAGTGCAGCTGATGTTGTTGTGTCTTTCGGCTTTTCCCGGTTAGGGGTCGCCACAGCAGAACTCCGGTCCGCTAATGATTGGCAGTAGATTTTTATGTGCCGAGTTGCTGGCCCTGACGCACAACCTTCAACGAAGGTACGCCCATTCACGCATGTTTCCACACAGAAGACGCTCTAGCTGAGAATCGAACAGGACAACGTCTTACTGTGAGACGACAACGCTACCACAGCACCACCACCGCAGCAGTGCAGCTGATAATATTCACTTATTTCCCTTTATGGGGAGAGAACTCCGATGAGCAAATTATTCTAAATGTTTTCTTTCCAGCACTAATCCCTTGGCAGTGTAACATAAAAGCATGTTCTACAGTAGGGCTGTCATTGAGGTGATTCACTCATTTGTAGCTTCCTTACTAAAAGTGATCAATCTATTGGCAGTCTACCGTTTATTACAATGTATACACTATACACCATACTTAAGAGTCTTATCCTGTTCCATCTTATTTTTTGTTCCCTTCCACTTGAATATAGCTGTACTTATTTTTGGTTTATTGTTTGATTGTACTGCACTCTGTTGACTTTCTAACAAAATCTGCTGCAGACTACAGAAAACATACCTTCCCACTACAAACTGTTTCTCCCCAAAATTGCATCATCAGAAGTTGGGGCCGATGATATGGAATCAGGAAGTAATTGGACAGTTGCTCAACATACAATAAACAGAAACACGAGTTTAGTAAACTTAATAAATATATGTCCCCTGAAGTAACTAAAGTAAAAATTACACATTTTAGAATCAGAAAGCCCACTTTACATAATGAGGACATAATTTTACCTAAAAGAAGTAGTAATAAAAAAACAAACAACTTTGCACATGACCTTTAACATCTGGTGATGCAGAGCCAGCATTCTTTTTGAAAATATGTACACAACACAGTTTTATATATTTCAGCATATTAGTCAGTTAATGAGATTAATGCTAGAAAACAACATTTATAAAAAATAAATACCATGTTAAGTATAATTTCAAGCACTTATTTTTCCCCAGCTCAATATATTTGCTAGTTAAAAGCTTTTTTTTTTTAATATGTACATGTTTTCTGTCTTTGACAGCTACTAACTTTTTAGCCAGACATACAACTGCGCATATTCACTTGCTCCCCTTTATGATGAGTGATCACAGCCACGGTGTGGCCATTATCCAGGTACCCATTGTTTTTTTTTTTTTTTTTTTTTACTTTAAGTCATCTGTTCCCTGAATACAAGCAAGTCCCCAAGGGGTGGATATACTTTCAGGTGGTGCAAGAGCTTTTATGACTTTATCTCCAGTCCCCCCACTCCCCCGCCAAATAAATGCCTTAGTCCTATCTCCAGGGGCTCCATTGGAAATTGTAAGGACATCACAACCCTTGAGAAAATTTCCCCAAACCCTCAACCCTGGGAGAGAAAAACAGGCTCTGACTCATCAGTGCCAGGGCTGCTAATCAAGCATAGCTTATGTCAAGGTTTCAGACCTCTGTGCCATAAATCCAACTGAATAATTAAAAAAAATTATTGCAGAGTTTGTTTAGACTAGGAAAGAGAAAAATATGCATGTGAATATTAACCTAATGCATTGTTTCTAGTCTGAATTTTTGGTGGTGCAGACAAATCTTTTGTGCAGCACGAAGGAGTAGGTCATTCAAGTACAATATAGTATGTTAAGTTGTCTATCTCGCCTTCATTCTTGCTGGTTGGGTTCGGAGCCGATCCACGGCTCCGACTCAAACATCTTCAAAAGCTCGAGAGCTGCTTACTGGCTCGAGGCCCCCCTATATCCCATGATGCAGAAAGGCTCATCCAGACTCTGCTACACTTTGCTGTGAAGGAAAGGTTAGTTTGCTTTTATTTTTTGTATTACTGTATTGCCTTTCTATATTTTGAATACTGTAGTTTGTTTTCTTTACCTTGTGTTTTGCTTGCATTCTGTTTTAACAGCATATTAAAACTTCAAAAGAGACCAGAGCTCTCTCTGTTCTGAGTCAGGCAGAATTTTTTCCCGCCCTCCCACCCATTTAAGTTGCCCTCCCACCCATTTAAGTTGTCTTGTTAAATACCACTGTCTTTCTAGTTGCCCGCCTCTTATGTTAATCCTGACCATGTATCTAATTTCTCTCTACTTTCACTGGCTTATGTGAGTAATCACAAAATCATCATTTTTGAAATCCCACCCCTTCAATTATTTAAATTTATTGGCCATCCTACAGTATTTCATAGTACCAAAATACAAAAGTGACTACCCCTTTCAATCCATCTTGCTGTTTTAAAAATAGTAACTCTCCACTAAATCTTAACTTTTTAAACAGGTAAAACTCAAGTTACCTACTTTCACATCTAACTTCTCTAGTGCACACTGTAGAGTGCATTATTTTCAATCTTACCTTTAAGCATCCCTGTGACTAGCACTTTCTCTAATACCTGCTGGAAAGCACTAGGAAGCCTTAAACTCATACAAACACTGAACTCTCCTTGTTAACAAGGAGAAATTAATAGTAGGCACTAAACAGCCTATAATTGCAAAGTATCTTGCTAAGGAAACAGCTCCTATACTTTACAAAGAAAAAAAAAAAAAAGCCCCAAACCAGGCATGTCCAAGGGTCAGCTTCCGGTGATTTCTCCTGTCCACCTGGTGAACCTGGGCATACTGGGGCAATGCAGCAATTGCCTCATGTACACAGACAACCCTCTCCTCCTACCACCCAACACTACAACCTGTGAGAGATGCACTTACATAGCCAAAATGGAAGCAAAGCTCTCTCCACCCAAGATTGTGCTAAACAGTCAAGAGGAGAAGGTTAACACCCACACTACACCTCAAGCAACACATAGCCCTTCTAAACCCGCACCACCAACACCCACATATAGCAACACTAAATCCACATATGCAAAGGCCCTTAACTGTAACCTGCCCAAGCAACAAAGACCTCTGAAGCTGAAACACAAACAAACACCAATCACAACCAATGTGTCACATAGTTCACAACACCAGTGTGCCACCCAGCAACAGCCCCTAAGGCAAGACAATGTACCTAACACTTTAGTCATAGGTGACTCTATAGTCCGGCACACTGATGTCACTCTCACCAGGTTGAATAAGGAGAAAATTACAGTCAGCTGCCTGTCGGGTGCCAGGATCCGCCACATAACGCATGCACTCAAGTCACTCCACAACAAGTACAAATATGACTCTGTCATTGTCCATGTTGGAGTGAATGACTTGAGATGTACCTCCCTGGACTACATGAAAAGAGACATGGAAGAGCTCTCGGATCATGTGGCCCAGGCAGGTATGACCCTAGCCCTGAGTAGCATCCTGCCTTCGCCCAGAATGATACCACAATATAAGGATAAAATGATTGACTTCAACAATTGGCTAAGCTTATGGTGTCATTCAAAGGGGATCCAGTATCTGTCTGCCTGGGATGACATGATTGACAGACCACGATGCTTTGCCAGAGATGGTCTGCACCTGTCGCCCCTGGGATTCAGGTTACTGGCTAAGGCTCTTGCCACCCCTGTAGTGCCTTTTTTAGGCAAACTTCAAAGGACAAAACCACCACCGTAACAGGTACAAGCATGCAAAATCTGAAGGTAATGCTACTCAATGCTAAAAGTCTAAACCTCAAAATGCACTCTCTCGAGGCACTCCTAAAAATGGAGAACATCGATATCTGTGCAGTAACTGAGACCTGGTTCAAGACTCCAGAGAGCACCCCTGCAATACCAGGCTACAACTCTTACCACACTTTTCGGCCACCAAACCAGGACTGAAACACTAAAGGTGGAGGAGTGTCAATATTCACCAAGGATATTCACACCACCAGGCTAGTTGGCCAACACAATGTGTCTGAAATTCTCCAAGTGCAACTAACACTAGGTAAGACTGCAATCCAAATTGTAGCTTGCTACAGATCCCCCACCATACCCCAAGATTCTCACTACACCTTTCTAAACATACTGGGTGATTTTAACTACCCTGCCGTTAACTGGGAAAACTACTCATGTCCCAACACCTTTGCGCAACGGTTCTTGGAATTCATAAATTCCAACGCCCTGGATCAACTAATCCATAGTCCCAATAGGGGCTCCAATATCCTAGACCTGGTCATTACCAACATGGGAAATCAATGCTCCATACCTATGGTCACCCCCTCGTTAGTCAGGTCTGACCATAAGCTAATCACCCTTAACATCCACATCCCACCCCCAGCCCCCAGTAGAGAAACCGGGATACAAAACTTCTCCAAAGCCAACTTCATGCTACTCAAGTCAGAAGTGACAAACTTCATGACACCCATGCAGACGGGAACTGAAAGTTCAACTGCTGAATCCTATACTAAGGCACTGTACGAGCACATCCACTCATGCATGAATCGTGCCATCCCAAATAGAACCAAAATGCTCTCATCCAAAAACAGGAAGCCAATCTGGTGGTCCCCTGCCATAAACAAACTTTACAACAAAAGGAAGAAACTTTTGCAGAAAAGAGGAAAATCCCAGGATGCAAAAAACTCCCTTACTAGCCTCAGTAAGAAACTGAGATGCCTCATAAAATCCTCCAAAGCTAGTTACGAAAATAAAATTGCCAAAGATTCCAAAGACAACCACAAAGCATTCTATAACTATGTCAAGAATCTAAATGGCAATGCTCAGATCTAAAACAGAATGGCATTAAATATACTGATCCGAAGGATATTGCCAATATCCTGGCAGATCGATTCAGTGCCAACTTCACCCCACTCTCACCCCCTAAATGGCCCATCTCAATACCGGAAGATTGCCAAATTCCAGTAATAACGGCCACACAGGTACAAAACACACTCTCTAAAGCCAAGAATACAGCATCCATGGGACCAGATGACATCCCAGGCTGTGTACTACTTGAACTACAATATGAAGTGGCACCTCACCTAAGTGTCATGTTTAATCATAGCCTCACCTCAGGTTTCATGCCCACTGAGTGGCGCAGAGCTACAGTTATCCCAATCCACAAGGGGGGATCCACCTTGGATCCCGGAAACTA
This sequence comes from Protopterus annectens, assembly GCF_019279795.1. Lineage (NCBI taxonomy): Eukaryota > Metazoa > Chordata > Ceratodontiformes > Protopteridae > Protopterus > Protopterus annectens. The sequence goes on along the minus strand of NC_056751.1, from coordinate 295,681,860 downwards.
CCGTCCCATCAGTCTGACAAGCCTTACCTGCAAGCCATGGAGCGTATTATCATGGAACTTATAAACAAAGACATTGGCAACCTTCAAACACTGGACCCCACCCAATTTGGGTTTGTGAAGGGCCGATCTTGTCTCCTGAACCTGATTGACTTCTTTGAATCAGTCTCTAGAGCCATGGACAAGGGTAAGGTGGTCCACACAGCCTATCTAGACCTTGCCAAGGCCTTTGACACCACCCCCCACTCTGGAATCATAGATAAACTTACTAAGTTGGGCATTAATCCCTATGTCACCCAGTGGGTTGCTAAATGGCTTACTGATAGAACCCGCACTGTAAAAGTAGCTGACTCCAAATCCAGCTCCTGACAGGTGACAAGTGGAGTACCTCAGGATTCAGTCCTGGGGCCGCTCTTGTTTGGCATCTACTTCTCTGAAGTACAGGTCAACACTAAGGGACTCTGGCTAACAAAGTTTGCAGATGACTGCAAACTGGGAGCCATTATTGAATCCCCAAATGATGTGGATACTCTACAAAAGGGCCTTACAGAAACAGATGCTTGGTGCCAGAGCCATGGGCTCAAGCTCAATGCCAAGAAATGTATTGTTATCCCATTTGGGAAAAAACATGTATCCATGAATTACCATATAGGTGGCAGTACACTAAACACAGAAAGTGTGATAAGAGACTTAGGTACACAGGTGGACAGTGGTCTCACCTTCGATAACCACATCGCCACAACAGTCAGGAAATCCTTCTATGTGGCACACCTCATCACGAAGGGCTTTTCATCCAGAAAAAAGGAGGTCATTGTCCCACTGTACTCATCCCTCATTAGACCCATTATAGAATACAACGCCCCATTTGGTATGTACCTCTCAAGACATCTGCAACAACTGGAAAGGCCTCAGAAATACCTCACTAAAAGAATCACAGGCTTAAAGCAGATGCCCTATGCTGACCACCTTAAAAAACTCCAGCTATACTCTGTCGCATATCGTCTACTCAGAGACGATCTCTGCTTAACATACAAGGCCATGTCAAACCCAGAGCTGTTGGACATGCTACACTTAAAGAAATTCCAATCCCTCAGAGCTACACGCTCCAGGGATCTAAACCTTGTCATCACAATAAACAAAACATGCTGGAGGGATAGGTTCCTGACCCAGGGACTCCCCAGACTCTGGAATAGATTGCCCATACATGTCAAGCAGAGTGCCTCTTTGGACCTCTTCAAGAGGAACCTTGACGATTGGATGGGAGAAAGGAAATTCACCCCAGGGATCACGTCAGTCGCCCTGCTAGACAGGGTTCCAGGAAAGTAAATAATGTGGGAAGAAATAGCCAGGGAATTGTTATAGCTAGGCTTGTATAGGCCCTAGGGCTGATAGCCTAGTACCAACCTATGAAGCTAGATACCCAGATCTCATTTGCCGCTTCTGCTGCGAGGTTGTTCTACTGGCTTAGGTCATATAAGCTTTATTATTATTATTGTACTTTTCTTGTTCATACTGTATAGGTTAGTGTAGAATTAGTTGTTAGTTTTTACTATTGTAGATACTTTTCTATCTAGTTAGGCGTACCCTTCCGTAAGAAACTCGTTTAAGTTCGAGAGTTTCCCCTCCCCCTTCTTTCCCTTCCACAGAAAGGTTCTTTCCGTTTAAGTTAGAGGTTAACCTTTCTTTCTATCTCCCTCTACAAAAAAAATATATATCTATATATATATATATATATATATATATATATATATATATATATATATATATATATATATAATTTTCTTTTTCTAGTTAATCACTGTTAGTGTTTAGTGATAGTTTTTCGGTAGTTTTTGTTGTAGTGGAGTGGGTTGTGGTAACTGTAGAGTGTTGACTTTTACTGTTGGTTACCTTAAGCATCTGTGTGAAAAATTTTTCCTTGGTTTTCTCCTAAGATGTCCAAGGATCTAAAACCGTTCATATTCAAGAAGTGTGTCTCATGCTGTCAGAAGATGTCTGTGACAGATGGTCACACTTCATGTGTTTATTGTCTGGGCGCTGTGCACCTGCAGGACTCTTGCTCGATCTGTCATGCCTTCAGTCCAAGAGTCCTGCAGGAGCGCAAAAATAAATTGATTCTGAGGGGTATGCTTAAACCCCAAGATTCACTGGTGAAGGCTCAGCTGGTAAAATCTTCCCGGCCACCTAAACTGTCGGCACCCAGTTCGGAGCTGTCATTGGGTGAAGCCACACTGTCCATTTTGGCTCCGGCTGGAATCGATGTCCTTCCCTCCCAGTTGGCTCCAACACGATCTTCGGAGCTGGCTGAGAGTCGAAAGAGATCCAGGTCTCCTCCTTTGGAGTCAATACGTTTGGCTCCGAAGTCGCCCCTGCTCCAGTTGGAGCGTAGTCATCGATCATCCCACTCTTCTCGGTCCTCTAGACTTTCGGACCATGACTTGGAAAGAGTGGTCAGTAGGCTCTTAAAGTCGCAAGCCCTAGCCAAAATGCTGTCCAGCACTCCTCATCAGGAGTCTGCTCCGTCCACAGCTGTAGATATTCCTCCTCCGACTCTTCCTGAGAGCTCGGAGCCGGAGTTTGTTGGGGTTCGAGTCGTGGAACCATCAGTGCCGATACCCTCTCTTTCGGTTCCGTCGTCGGCTCCGATCCCTTCCATGGTACCTTCCATGGAGGGATCTGGGCGCCAAGACTCCCTCGTCAGCTCCGAGGGGGCGAGTGGCATCGGACCCTTGTCTGACCCCGCTCTCCCTCTCGGTGCTTCGTTCCCATATCTGCCTCGGAGCCGTCTCCCTTGGTGCGGGGAGGACTTCTGGTTTCTTCGGAGCCTGAGCCTTCTCTGCGTCCGGATAGGGACGCCTTCAAGGTGATGAGGAGGGTAATGGCCCCTGAATCAGTCCCACGATCGACCCCATCGGCTCCTCCCCTAGGGTGCCTGCGTCAGCCTCTGCCCCTCTTCCAGACCCCAAGTGTGTGGATCCAGCGCTCCAGGACACCCCTTTGGATGTATTCTCCTCTTCCGAGGCCTCCCCTGAACTTTCAGAGGAGCCACCTCACAAGAGAAAATGCAAGAGGAAGTATAGTGGCTCCCAAGAGTCTGTCACATCGGATACCGACTTCGAGGAGTCGGAAGGGTCCCCAAGATCCCCCTATGAAGATGTCTCCTTCTCAGACATCCTTGAGATGCTTAGGCAGAGGGGAAACTGGACTATCCTAAGCCCTTCCGAGGATGAGTCGGTATTCCTGGATGCATTTGGATCCCGACTTTCCACCTCCTGGGTGTCTCCGCCTTTCGACCCACTGGTGTCTGTGGTGGCTTGAAAGGCGTGAATGGCTCCAGACACAGTGGAACCGACCCCTAGAAGACCTGCCAAGTTCATTACTGCCCCGCAGGACAAACAGTTCTTGACCAAGGGTGTCCCCGTTGATGCCATGGTAGTAGCAGCGGCCACAAAGAAGGAGTTGGCTGAAACTTCTTCATCTGTCCATCCCCCTAACAGAGGAGTCCAGGATGATGTACAGATATGGGAAGTGGATGTTCTCTTCAGCGACCTTTTCTATGCAGTCCCTGAATTACCTGTGCCACTTTACCCGTCTTCAGAGGGATCTCCTGAAAGAGCTTGGAGATACCCTCCAAGATCCATCAGCTGAGGGGGCCCAGGCTAAGGCAGCCTCCCAGCTGGCGACTCTTAATTCAGTGGTAAACTCCTCCATGAGGCTCATTTCGTATGCAGCCGATGGTGCGAGTAGAGACGCAGGCACAGGTGTGGCCCTAAGGAGGCATGCTTGGATGTGGCTATGTAACTTTACAGAACCTTTCAGAGCTTCTTTCACCAACATCCCTTTTGATGGTTCCTCTCTCTTCGGACCATAGGTGAAAGATGCCCTTACCAGGTGTGAACAGGAAGGCAAGACACTTTCTGCCGTAGGAGTCTGTTTTTCCACTCCTTCCAGACCATATCCTAAGGGTCAGAAGAGTGGAAAGATGTGGTTCTGAAAGTCCCAGGGAGCCGTGCCGGACACACGTGGTGAGTTTCCCTCCAGGGGCAGAGGAGGGAACAATAACAGACGCCACCCTCGTGGCAGAGGGGGTCCGCAAAACCAGGGCAGCAGAGAATCTTTATCTGACAAGCCCATCCAGCATCCCTGAAGGGTTGCCTGGCTGCTCACCTCTCGAGGCAGTCAGGGGAAGATTATTGCTGTACCCAAGAGCCTGGCAAGACATAACACAAAACAAATGGGTACAGTCCGTCATATCCGGAGGCTACAGAACTCCATTCGTTCGCACCCCCTTAAGGTCAAACAAGTCCCTTCCAGATGTTCCACCCAATCTAAGGGACCAAACTGTGCAAGAAGTCTCAAAACTGCTAAGAAAAAGGGCCATCCAGCAAGTCCCAGCAGACCAACAAGGATCCGGAATTTACTCAAGGTTCTTTTTGGTACGAAAAAAGACAGGGGACTGGAGACCCATTTTGGATCTCAGCAGACTAAACAAGTCTGTACAAAGAACGAAGTTCCGGATGGTCACGCTTCAGTCCATTTTACCCTTTCTGGGTCAGGACAATTGGATGTGCTCCATAGATCTTCAGGATGCGTACTACCACATCAAAATGGACAAACGCTCCCGAAGATTCCTTCACTTCTGACTGGGATACAGCCATTATCAGTTCGGAGCTCTGCCCTTTGGTCTCACCACAGCCCCCAGGGTGTTTACCAAATGCATGGCAGTAGTTACCGCTCAACTGAGATGGCAAGGATTCCAGGTGTTTCCATATCTCGACGACTGGCTCCTCACTGCTACCACCAGACATAACCTTCTGCGAGCCAGAGACTGCACCATCGACACTTGCTTCAGGCTAGGTATCACAATAAATTTTGAAAAGTCTGCATTGTCGCCCTGTCAATCTATCACCTTTATAGGCACAAATTTAAATACCAGAGACATGTTAGCGAGCCTCCCACCAGACAGGGTGTTAGTGATTCGTCAGCATGTCAAGGTTTTATTAGCATGCAAATGGATTCAAGCCAGGTTTGTCCTTCAAACACTAGGTCTCATGGCAGCAGCAATAGTACTTGTCCCTCTAGCTCGGTTTCACATGAGGATTCTCCAGTGGCTTCTTTTCACCCAATGGTCCTTCCAGCAACTTCCCATGTCTTACATGATTATGATCACTCAGGCATGCAAGAAGCATTTTGCATGATGGATGGTCTCCACATCAGTGCTCCATGGCAGACCATTTGTTCTCCCCCCTCCAGTGGCTACAGTGACCATGGACGCCTCCATGATCGGGTGGGGGGGGGGCATTATCAGGGCAGAACAGTCCAAGGCACCTGCAACCTCACGAGTATCATCTGCACATAAATGTCTTGGAGATGAGGGCCGTGCTCTTAACGTTGCAGGCTCTTCAGGACTCTCTTCCTACCGGGACCATTGCAGTTCAAATGGACAATATGTCCGTAGTGTGGTACATCAACAAGCAGGGCGGAACCAGGTCCTACCCCCTATGTCGAGAAGCACTCAGACTCTGGCAGTGGGTGATCTCTTCCCAACGGTTTCTGATTGCAATGCACATCCCTGGGAGGTCCAGAGTCATAGCAGACAGACTGAGCAGAGCAATTCTCATGCCTCACGAGTGGTCTCTGAACCAGGTAGTTGCAGACCAAATCTTCCGCAGATGGGGCCAACCTTGCTGCGATCTTTTTGCAACTCCCTTCAACAGCAAGTGCAGCAATTTCTTCTCTCTCCTTCCACTTCCCGGGCATTCCCCTAGAGACGCTCTAGTCCACGATTGGCCCCAGGGACTTCTTTATGCATTCCCTCCTTTCTCCCTCATACCGAAGATAATTCAGAAGGCTACCGTTTTGGGTTGCAAAATGATCCTCATTGCTCCTTACTGGCCTCGACAAATATGGTTTCCGTTCCTGCAGTGCTATCTTCTCAAACAGCCTTGGACTCTGGGCCTAGTTCCAGACCTCCTGATTCATCAGTCGGGCGGTCTGCACAAATCCCTGCACTCTCTCCAGCTCACAGCGTGGTTACTCCACTTCCAACCTTAGCCAGGCTCCCAGATACTTCCCCTCTGTGCGTGAAATCCTTTTGTCATCTCACAAGTCTACGACCAGAAAAACTTACGCTAGTAAGTGGAAACGTTTTTCTTCCTGGGCAGAGGCAAAAAGTATAAACCCCTTTTCAGCACCCGTACACTCTATTTTGGAATTTCTCGTGGAGCTCTTCCATGCTGGGTCCGCCTCCGCTACAATTAGAGTTCAGTTAGCTGCAATTTCAAATTTTCACATTGGCCTGTCTGAAAACAATATCATGTCCCATAAGCTGTATAAAGCTTTTCTCAAAGGAACCACTCTGCTCAGGCCCCCAGTGAGAGATCTTCCACCACCGTGGGATCTAAATTTGATTTTAGCTTTGTTAATTTTGCCCCCTTTCGAACCTGCAGCTTCTTGTTCACTGAAGTTCTTATCTTGGAAAACCCTTTTTCTAGTAGCTATTTCTTCAGCCAGAAGAGTTTCGGAACTACAGGCTCATTCTATCCATCCCCCATACCTCGTGTTCCACAATGACAGGGTTGCTCTTAGGTCTAATCCTTCCTTCCTTCCTAAGGTCTCTTCAGAGAGTAACTTGAATCAGTCCATAGACCTTCCTGTGTTTTTCCCTAACCACTCCAACAGGGCAGAGTATAAGTTGCATCCGTTAGATGTTCACAGGCAACTACGTTTTTATTTACGTAGAACCAAAGAAATTAGGAAATCAGATCAACTGTTCCTGTCTTATGCAGTAGGTAAACAAGGTCTCCAAGGTAACCTTATCCAGGTGGTTGTCTTCTATCATCACATTCATGTACCAACTCAGGAATAAAGAATTACCAGTCAAAGCAAAAGGTCACTCCACCAGAGCTTTAGCCACTTCGGTGGCTTTTCAGGCTAGGTTGCCCATGGAATCTATTTGTGCTGCGGCTACATGGGCCAACTCACATACTTTCATTTCGCATTACAAACTGGATTTCGTTTCCAGGAGCAGAGCTGATTTTGGTTCCACTGTTCTGAAGAGTCTTTTCCGTTGAGCCACCCAGGATTCTAGGTGCTAGGGATGCTGTCCCAACCAGCAAGAATGAAGGCGAGATAGGCAACTTAACATAAAGAAGTTGTGTACCTACCATAACGTTCCATGTTAGTTGTCTTCTTCTCGCCTTCTTTCTTGTGTCCCACCCTCCACCCCCCCTATCCTAGTGGACAGAGAAGAGTGCCTCTTGATTTTGCACTGGCTGAGTCTTCTCTGGCTATTTCCTTCTGTTTAGTAGTCTCTCCAGTAGGATTTATGCATTCTAGGATAGGATTAATTTATTATTATGTCTGCAGTTAGACTTACCAAACGAGATCTGGGTATCTAGCGCCAGGCATCATGGGATATAGGGGGGCCTCGAGCCAGTAAGCAGCTCTCGAGCTTTTGAAGATGGCCGAGTGCTCCGAACCCAACCAGCAAGAAAGAAGGCAAGAAGAAGACAACTAACATGGAATGTTATGATAGGTACGTAACTTCTTTTTCCTATACTTCCTTTATTTCACTTGCATTTGCTAATTCTTCTTTTCCATTTTTTGTCTCCGGCTGGTTATTTGTGAATCTTTCTGTAAGTCTGATGTCTATGTTCTGATAGTACTGTATAATTTTACTGAATAACAGATTGTAAAAGAACTAAAAAAAAAAAAAAAAACCAGAATGGCATAACCTTGAAATGTGCACCCTAGCTTGAGTCAAATCAGCCAGATTTTTAATAAGAAAACAACTTGTTTGGGTATGATGTAGGTTAACACTGTTTCCCCTCATCCCAAGAAGGAAAAAAAAGAAGGAAACATGAAAATTAATTTGCCGAAAGGTGGGATATAACTTACAGATGAAAAATAAGGACCAGCCAGACCTTAATCCTGAGGTCATAAAAAAAGGGCAACAGTTAAGGGCTATAGAGGAAGTCCCTTTGTTGCAGAAGGATAAGCTTTTTACTGTAGACTCTTTCTCATACCAAAAAATGAGGACACATGAAGATATATTCTAATCTATCACACTTAAAACAGTTTCTCACTGTTCGAAAGTTCAGAATGCTGACTGTCCACAGCGTACTATTGGTTCTGGTACCTCAGGTTATCATGGTCACTCTACAGCTAAAATCTGCTTACTTTTACATCGCCATAGCCAAATACAATAGACTGTTCCAAAGCTTCGCAGTCAGGGGGTGGAGAGAGTGAACATTTCCACTCTACATCATTGTCTTTTGGCTCATCTACCACACCCAGCATCATTACTTAATGACTGGTAACAGTAATTGCTTTTTAGCTGCATCCATTCTTATTCCTACCTAGATGACTGCATCATTGTAGTAGAATCCGTGTAAGGAATAGACCAGGCTTTGGAATTCAGTCTGAATTTCTGTGAGGATCTAGGTCTCAATATCAATTCCTGGAGGCATGCTTAGACTCTATCTGTATTGAAGGACTTTCCTCACAATGTACAAGATGTCTTACTTGATTTTTAACTTTTATAAGCTCTTGTAGCAAGGAAGATACTCAGAATGTTGGGTTGTATGGAATTTTGCATTCTCATGGTGCATTTTCACATTTGGAAGCTAAAGCGGTACTTCAAGAAACAGTTGATCTGAAGTCGTTGTCTTCATTTGCTCTTCAACCTGTGGTACTCGGATCAGGCAAAGATCTGACTAGTCCACTTTTCCAGCATGTGATCTGAGCTGCAAGCTCCTGCCCTATCCATAATGCCCCCATCTCCCTCCTCCCTTCAGATCTGTTCGCTGCACTAGCATAAGCATTGTGATGGGCTGCTCTGAGCTTCCTTCAGGTAAGTGACTAATTTTTTTCTGCATTTCTTTCCTTTCTATCCTTTTTCTACCTTCCCTACCCTTGCGCTGTTCGTTAAAAAAAAAAAAAAGAAAACAACAACCTTCTTATTCTTCATCTCCCTTCTTATTCTTAATTTTTCTTCTCTCTGGAAGTGTGTGTGTGTGTGTGTGTGTGTGTGTGTGTGTGTGTGTGTGTGTGTGTGTGTGTGTTTGTGTGTAAGGGTTGTTCTGGTTGGGCCTCCTTGCTGCGACTATGTCGTAGAATCCCAAACCAGGCTTCAGAAAGTCAATGGAGTGTGGCCATAAGCTCTCCCCAGCTGATGGCCACACTCTGTGCTTAGTATGTCTGGGGATTTCCCACCTCGAGACCTCCTGTTCCATCTGCCCAGGCTTCAACCCCTGCACATTGATGGACAGGTGGAACAAGCTAATTGTTAAAGGCCTTCTGCCCCCTACCTCTGGGGCCCAGGTCTCCTCAACCCCGATTACTTTTCCTTCTGTCCCCACCCCTGCCTCTGGGACTCAGACTCCTGCCAAAAGGTCTGGGGATGGGGACAGGCATAGACACTGGGACAGGCTGAGGAAGTGATCCCCCGATCGCTTGGCACCCGGTCCCCCAGCCAATGTTCTCTCGGCCCCACTGCCAGAGTCTTCCTGGCTCCATTCCCCTCACTTCTCCCTGGAGCTGGAGGAGCTTTGGATCCATTTCCTGGCCCTGGCTTTCCCCCACTGACTCTCCAAGCCAGTATCAGTAGCCTTTTCATCCCAGTCCACCCGCAGCCTTTACGAAGCAGAAGTGGACAGAATGATGTGAAAATTCATCCATACTCCGATACAGATGGGAGTCTTGCCTGCCCCCTCTCCCTCTAGAGCAGGGGGTATGCAGTCCGCATTCCTACCAATTATTCCTTATCTGATTTGACAAGTAAATCCAAAACCACAACTCTCAGCTAAAGGTGCCTCTCACCAAAACGAAAGAGAAGTATAATACAAAAACAGTAGCAGGAGACACCAACACGATATATAAACTTCACTGTTGAAAAATCCAAACTCGAAACAGCTTACAAATCAAGATTCACTTTAATGGAAAATGAATAAGCGCTTTCGCGTAGTACAAGGCTACGCTTCATCAGATAAAATCACAAAAAATGATACAGGCTTAAATACTATCCATTCTGGCGGGATAGTTAACTAATAAAACAATAATTGAATTATTGAAACATATTACAATCTTTTTACCTACCAACCAATCTTGGTTGCTAAAACAATCAGCCCTAAGTTTTGCAAAAAAGCTGCAACAAAAGTAGGTTGTAAAATACATATACGAAAAAGATATATACATATAACATCAATATGAAGATTCAATACATATTGCATGGTTTCGTAACACATTTTCCAGAAAGTATAGACTTTATAGTTATTTCAAACTAATAAAAATCGTGTAAATAAAGCAGCAAGCTTCAAATATGGAGAATGTGAAACCGGCAGACATGTATATAGCTAATGCAACATTCAAATACCAAAAGAAGCGCATCCGGAAGTAAAAATAGTCGGCACACACATAAAACACGTCCCATAAAATCCCTAGCTGAAACAGTTAAAATAAAAGACTATTAAAAACACAAACCTCAAATAGAGGAAGCCAAACTGGCGACACCAAAACATTCAACTCAATATGTATACACTAGTTGCCTATGAAACCATTGAAAATAGCTAGCATAGTGCAACAAATAAAAAAGTGCATCCAAAATAAAACTTTACTGATGCGTAGCTTCATAGTGACCCGTTAATGCTCTGAGATAAATAGCAGCAAACACGAAGGTTCCATTAAAAAAGTAAACCTAAAGCTCTTTATGTGTACGCAACAATGCAACAAGCAGTAGTCAACTGCGTAAAAAACCACAGAAAAACCTGTCTATAGACAAATCAAACATACCTGTTGTCAAATCCTGAGAAACACAAGAATATTCCATCACGACCTGAAACTGACTGCTATAGTGAAGCGATAGAACAAAATAGGCAATCCATAAATAAATAAACCCCATTAGGCAACAAAAGCACAGTAAACACCGAGGGCAAAGTCGCAAGTAAACAGGTTGCTTGAATGACGAGTTATTGCTGTTAGGTCACATGATAACTCTGCAAAACAAGGAGGTAGACGGAGCTTACTGTCAAGCAACAAAACACTCTCCTTTAAATCTGAATAATGTAACCGAATGCTACATTAATCAACATATTACATAACGCAGCTTAAAAACAACTCAAGTAGACAAACGCATCTGCAAAAAAAACACTTATAAGTAGACACGTTGAATGAAAAGTCTAATGGATATGTGAACATAGAAAGATATATAAAGAATATATCCATACACATAGATAATGAATTTCATGTGGTCGACATAAGACATCACATATATTATGGAAAACATGTAAAAATATAGAGCAACTGATAATGTGTATCGAAATAACATCTGGGTAAAGTGTAATATAAAACATTACTATGTTGTTCTAAGAAGGTGATAACAGAACTAAGCTCAAGACAATAACTAAGTTCATATTCAGCAATGAGCTGAGTAGGACAAAAAATTCTGCAAGGACTAAAAGAATATATTAAGTCAGGCTTAACTCATAATAGCAATAGATGTCACTTCCTATCTAACAATATTGGCTTAATGGAGATAAAGCCATTCAGCCCAGGGGGTATGTGAGCTGCCAGCCTTAAAATCCAAAAGAGCTCAGCTCTAGCTAAAGCATTATCGTTGTCTCCCCCTCTCATATTCATGGGTAGTATTTGCAGCACCCTGAAAGTAAAGGAGTGCGTATCATACTCCTTCACATGCCTGGCCAGGGCATTAGTATCCTCTTGCCTACGGATGCTATAAAGATGATCATACACACGATCCCTCAGCCTCCTCTTGGTCAGGCCTACATAGAAGGCTGTACATACAGTACACGTAGCCAAATAGACCACGTTTCTAGTATTACAGTCAGCATATAAATGAGGTTGAAAAGTGCTGTCCATGGAGGGATGTTGAAAAATTTGTGTTTTGGTGATACTAGTACACCTATTACATTGATAGCACGGATATGTGCCTTTAGTTACCACTTCACCAAGTACCAATTTATTGGAGGCTCTAATATTGGTCACATGCTGATCATTACATAACAAAAGCTTGAGGTTATCACTGTTTTTATAGCAAAACCTAGGCCTGCCGCCTATAATGTCCCTGATTTGTTTGTTTATGACTAAAACATTCCAGTTCTTCTTTATTACACATCTTATTCTTTCGATATCACTAGTATATTTAATAATGTAGTTCACCATTGAACCATAATATCTAGGTTCATGAAACTTCTTGTATTTGCATCCATCTAAAACCACAGGGTCATGTGAACCAACAGGTTCTACATCACCCAGGACTTCGTATCGTATCTTCTTAACCATAGCCCCTTTCCAAAAAAAGGTGCTCCATCAAATCTGCCTGTCTCAACAATTCTTGTTCATCGTAACAAAGTCTAAATATTCTAGTGAACTGACTTCTAACAATACCTTGGAACGTGTGTCTGGGGTGCATGCTATCATAAGTTAAAATTGCATTCTTCCATACTGATTTCCTATACAGGGTTGATGTAATACTCCCTTCATTCGTCAACCTAAGTGTAACATCTAAAAAATGTACTTGTTCAGGAGAATGTTCTTTGGTGAACTTAAGGAAATCAGTAGTTGATTCCAAATACTCCAAAAACCTGTCAAAATCTTCAATAGTGCCTTCCCACACAATAAGTATGTCATCCACAAACCGTTTATAAAACTTTATGGACTTTGATGATAAATGAGGAAATAAAAACAGTTGTTCCCACCAATAGACAACCAGGTTGGCGTAGGTATTGGCACAGGGGGTGCCCATGGCCACCCCCCATGTTTGTAAGAAGTATCTATCGCCAAACAGGAAGACATTGTTGTTCAGTATAATATCTAGTAGTTGGCAGACAAGTATGACCCTGTCATTGGAGAAAGTTGTCATTTTATGCAAGAGTTCCCTGACGTATTCTATCCCAATATCATTAGGGATAGAAGTAAACAATTTCTCAACATCCATGGTTATGAGGAAATATTGTTTATTCTCAATATCTAGATGTAAACCTTTTATATCCTCCAACAGTTGGTAAGTGTCTTTTAGAATGGTGGAACAACTGTCAACTACAGGTCGTAGAATACTCTCCAAAAAAGCTGATATTCTGGAGGTTATCCAACCTTCACCTGACACTATCGGTCGCATTGGTATAGGCCAGGTTTGTTTATGGATTTTGGGTAACCCCTTCAACACAGGTACAACAGGAAGGATCCTAGAAAAATACTCATGCAACTCTACACTAATCTGTCTGCAAAGTAAAAGATCATACAGGGTATCATTCACTGTTTGTATAATACTGTGTACCTCTCTGCTAGATATATTCTTGTAAGTCAAGTCATCAGATAACATATTGGTCATGCATTTTATATACTCTTCAGTATCTAAAACTACAACCCCCCCCCTTTATCTGCAGGTTTAACTACCAGCATATTGTTAGACTTCAAATCAGTAAGTGCTTGATGTTCCTGTCTGGTAAGATTGTAAAATCTCCCTTTCTTACAGTGAGTTCCTGAAAAAAGTTCATAAAAATCCTTCTCACAAAGGTCCAGGAAACATTGCACCATGGGGGGCATCGGTGGAACAAAGGTACTCTTATTCCTGAAGGGTGTAGATGAATCAGTCACTGTGATAGACTCATTGTTGTTACAAAAAAATAGTTTAAGGCATAAACTACGACAGAAAAGCCTAAGATCAATAAGGGTCTCTACCAAGGTTGATGAAGCCGCTGGAATAAAATTTAGTCCTCTGTCAAGAAGACTATGCGTATATACATCCAAGCAAACACTAGAATGATTAAACACCAAGGAAGTCAATACCTCGTTCTTCTGTTCGATACATTCCTTTCTTCTGAGGACTTGCGCTTTCTTGGCCCTCTGCTGTTGGAACGCCCCCTTTGATGTTGCGTATATTTCTTTTGGAAGGGTAAAAAAAGGGGGGCATTAGTTGCAGATGTAGTGTTGTTATTCTTGGGTATAGCTCCAGGATCACGATGCCCAACAAATGCTTCCTGGTTCGGAGGAGGTGTGTCAATAAGGGGCAATTCAATAGGATCCAAACTATTAATCCTAGTGGACGAAACATCAGCCTGATTGGATGGATGAACATTTATGGATGCCAGTGTGGAACTAGATGTCACATTCATAACCTCACTGGTACCAACATTGGCTGATAGGTTACGAGATGATACTTGTGCTGTTTGTCGATTAACCTGGGACCTCGGCCATACAAAGACATGGCCATTCTGAAAATCTTGGAAGTCCCTTCTCACCTTGCGTTGTTTAGTTTTTCCAAGTCTATCACTAAACAATTTAACTTGAGAAAAAGTAAAGCACAATTTCTCATGACAATAATAAGAATGAAAACATTCAGTTAGTTTCTGATAGAGTATATCGGTTTTGCTGCGGAGATCCGTTTCCAATGGTAAAAAGTATCTAAGTAGCAATTTCACATAGTCAAAGCCCAAGTTTATATTTAGGTCCTGCCATTGTTTAAGTAAAGAAGGATGTGAATCCCCATACGTAGGCATGCAGAAAACCCGCATGCCTCTGGGGACCACCTTGTGAAACAAACAGGCTTCAAGATGTAATCTCTGCCAACGATACCTATGTAGCTGATATAAGTTATCTTCCAGTACTTTTAATTGCTCATGAAATACACTTAGATCCTCACCAGTTTCTGGAGATTGAGCGTAGTCCAGTGCTTCTCTAAAATCCAAAGACAATAAAGGGTTAGGCTCAGGTGCAAACAACCCCGTCCAAAGGCGGGAGGTATCCCTCGACTCTGGAATGGAAGCTGGAACAGGAGCAATGGTATCCATCGTGTGCGTGGAGTTGTAGACAAAAATTGAAGAATGAAAAGTAAATCCAAGACCACAACTCTCAGCTAAAGGTGCCTCTCACCAAAACGAAAGAGAAGTATAATACAAAAACAGTAGCAGGAGACACCAACACGATATATAAACTTCACTGTTGAAAAATCCAAACTCGAAACAGCTTACAAATCAAGATTCACTTTAATGGAAAATGAATAAGCGCTTTCGCGTAGTACAAGGCTACGCTTCATCAGATAAAATCACAAAAAATGATACAGGCTTAAATACTATCCATTCTGGCGGGATAGTTAACTAATAAAACAATAACTGAATTATTGAAACATATTACAATCTTTTTACCTACCAACCAATCTTGGTTGCTAAAACAATCAGCCCTAAGTTTTGCAAAAAAGCTGCAACAAAAGTAGGTTGTAAAATACATATACGAAAAAGATATATACATATAACATCAATATGAAGATTCAATACATATTGCATGGTTTCGTAACACATTTTCCAGAAAGTATAGACTTTATAGTGATTTCAAACTAATAAAAATCGTGCAAATAAAGCAGCAAGCTTCAAATATGGAGAATGTGAAACCGGCAGACATGTATATAGCTAATGCAACATTCAAATACCAAAAGAAGCGCATCCGGAAGTAAAAATAGTCGGCACACACATAAAACACGTCCCATAAAATCCTTAGCTGAAACAGTTAAAATAAAAGACTATTAAAAACACAAACCTCAAATAGAGGAAGCCAAACTGGCGACACCAAAACATTCAACTCAATATGTATACACTAGTTGCCTATGAAACCATTGAAAATAGCTAGCATAGTGCAACAAACAAAAAAGTGCATCCAAAATAAAACTTTACTGATGCGTAGCTTCATAGTGACCCGTTAATGCTCTGAGATAAATAGCAGCAAACACGAAGGTTCCATTAAAAAAGTAAACCTAAAGCTCTTTATGTGTACGCAACAATCAGTAGTCAACTGCGTAAAAAACCACAGAAAAACCTGTCTATAGACAAATCAAACATACCTGTTGTCAAATCCTGAGAAACACAAGAATATTCCATCACGACCTGAAACTGACTGCTATAGTGAAGCGATAGAACAAAATAGGCAATCCATAAATAAATAAACCCCATTAGGCAACAAAAGCACAGTAAACACCGAGGGCAAAGTCGCAAGTAAACAGGTTGCTTGAATGACGAGTTATTGCTGTTAGGTCACATGATAACTCTGCAAAACAAGGAGGTAGACGGAGCTTACTGTCAAGCAACAAAACACTCTCCTTTAAATCTGAATAATGTAACCGAATGCTACATTAATCAACATATTACATAACGCAGCTTAAAAACAACTCAAGTAAACAAACGCATCTGCAAAAAAAACACTTATAAGTAGACACGTTGAATGAAAAGTCTAATGGATATGTGAACATAGAAAGATATATAAAGAATATATCCATACACATAGATAATGAATTTCATGTGGTCGACATAAGACATCACATATATTATGGAAAACATGTAAAAATATAGAGCAACTGATAATGTGTATCGAAATAACATCTGGGTAAAGTGTAATATAAAACATTACTATGTTGTTCTAAGAAGGTGATAACAGAACTAAGCTCAAGACAATAACTAAGTTCATATTCAGCAATGAGCTGAGTAGGACAAAAAATTCTGCAAGGACTAAAAGAATATATTAAGTCAGGCTTAACTCATAATAGCAATAGATGTCACTTCCTATCTAACAATATTGGCTTAATGGAGATAAAGCCATTCAGCCCAGGGGGTATGTGAGCTGCCAGCCTTAAAATCCAAAAGAGCTCAGCTCTAGCTAAAGCATTGTCGTTGTCTCCCCCTCTCATATTCATGGGTAGTATTTGCAGCACCCTGAAAGTAAAGGAGTGCGTATCATACTCCTTCACATGCCTGGCCAGGGCATTAGTATCCTCTTGCCTACGGATGCTATAAAGATGATCATACACACGATCCCTCAGCCTCCTCTTGGTCAGGCCTACATAGAAGGCTGTACATACAGTACACGTAGCCAAATAGACCACGTTTCTAGTATTACAGTCAGCATATAAATGAGGTTGAAAAGTGCTGTCCATGGAGGGATGTTGAAAAATTTGTGTTTTGGTGATACTAGTACACCTATTACATTGATAGCACGGATATGTTGCTGATTGTTTTAGCAACCAAGATTGGTTGGTAGGTAAAAAGATTGTAATATGTTTCAATAATTCAATTATTGTTTTATTAGTTAACTATCCCGCCAGAATGGATAGTATTTAAGCCTGTATCATTTTTTGTGATTTTATCTGATGAAGCGTAGCCTTGTACTACGCGAAAGCGCTTATTCATTTTCCATTAAAGTGAATCTTGATTTGTAAGCTGTTTCGAGTTTGGATTTTTCAACAGTGAAGTTTATATATCGTGTTGGTGTCTCCTGCTACTGTTTTTGTATTATCTGATTTGACCCCTGGTTTCGGAGCCTTCGGATCCGAAGACTCTTGGCTTAGAGGGGTTGGCGTAGATAATACCTTTTACCTCAGTGCTGGCCATTACATTGAGTGTGTCGGATCCGACGAGCTCAGGTATGTCTGGCTCTCGGAGCTTTAGCCTCGGCGCCGGATCTGAGGGGAGGGGGTTAGCTCCGACACCCTCCCTTCAAATCTGGCACTGAGGCTACGGCTCCAAGTCTTTCGAAGCAGAGCCTTCCAATCAGAGTCTCAGCACCTAGAGGTTCGGCTCTGGCTCCCCCATTGATCCAGAGAGTGGGTATTCGACTGTACTTCCTTTTCAGATGGTTTGCTCCCCCTCTGCCTTTGACATGGTGGAGAGGGTTCTCTCAAATACCATTGAGGCCCTTGACTATCTCGTCTTTGGACTCCGCCCAAGCTCCCTCTGTTTCTGGTATGGATTCCACCATATTGCTACCTCAGGGACAGCCTGGCGTCTCTCTACCCCAGAAAGCTCCCACAGGGGACCAACCAGACGTTTTTGAGTCTTCCACAGAAACTCCCCCTGAGGAGGTACATCGAAAACACACATGCAAAAGGAGGCACATTGACTACCCCACTGGAGTCCCTCATGGAGGACACCGATTTGGAGGAAGTGGAAGGTTCCCCCCAGTCACCCCCCCCGAAGATGAGGAGGTGGTCTGCCTAAAAACCCATCTTGGACAAATAGGTGTTCCGGGAGGCATTTGGCACAGGACTTTCTACACCCTGGGTGTCCCCTCCCACAGATTAACTGGTGGATCTAGTTACATCTCTGGCATAGAAGGAACCGGACACAGTGCAGCCGATCCCCAAATGCCCCACCAAGATTTTGAGTGCTCCCACAGACGGGACCCACTGGACCAAGGGATCCCCCATAGATGCCATGCTAGTGGCAGCAGTCACTAAGAAGGAGCTCACACAGGATAGATCCACGATCTATCTGCCAGACCGAGAATCCAGGATGTTAGATCACTTTGGGAAGTGGGTGTATGCATCAGCCACAGTTTCAGTACATGTGCTGGATTATATGGCACACGTAATTAGACTCCAGTGAGACCTTGTTATGGAGATTGCTGGGTCTACCCCAGGGTCCATTACGGCAGAGGACCAGAAGGTTTTCTCTTGTCACATGGCCACCCTCACATCGATTGCTAACATCTCTATGCGGCTTCTCTCTCATGCTACTGGGGGCACTGCTAGAGCTGCCGGGACAGGCGTTGCCATCAAGCGTCATGTCCGACTCCAACTCTATGCATTCTCAGAACCCTTTAAGGCATCCTTTACCAATGCCCCGTACGACAGTTCCACTCTCTTTGGAAAGTCGGTACGTGATACTCTTGTCCAGAGCGAGAAGGATGGGAAGACTTTGTCTACCATCGGGATCCTCTTCACCACCCCCCCAATGATCCTTTTTGAGGAATCATTGGGGAGCAAAGAAGATGTGGTTCCGAAAGTTTCAGAGCTACTCCCAGGACACTCAGGACTCGCCTTCCCCTAGAGGCAGAGGGGGATTTGATAGACGCCTCCCCAGAGGCAGAGGGGGTCCAAGGAATCGGGTTTCGAGAGCCTTTCTTGGACAGACCTGCTCAGCAGCCCTGAAGGGTTGCCCGGCTGCTCAGCTCTGGAGGCAGTAGGAGGGGTGCCTCTCCCTACGCCCAATGGCCTGGAAATCTATATCAAAAGATGTTTGTGTGTTGCAGATTATATCCAGAGGCTATTCTATCCCTTTCATCTAATCACCCCTTCCGCCCAAACATCTCCTGGATGTTCCACACATGCAAAGGGAGGAAGCAGCACTGGAAATTGCAAAGCTGCTAGAAAAGTGAGTCATCCAACCTGTCCCCCCAGACCAGACTGGGTTAGGCATTTATTCCAGATTATTTTTGGTGCTAAAGAAGACAGGATTTGAGATCCATTCTGGATATTTCCATTCTAAATCTGTCAATTGCCAAGACAAAATTCTGGACGGTCATGCTTCAATCGATCCTGCCTTTTCTACAGGAGAATGATTGGATGTGCTCAGTTGACCTTCATGATGCGTCCTACCACATCAAAATGGACAGGCTCTCACGAAGGTGTCTCTGCTTCCGGCTGGGGGCCAGTCATTAACAGTTCAGAGCACTCCCCTTTGGTCTCACCACAGCCCCCAGGGTGTTTACCAAAATGATAGAGTGGTAGCGGCTCACCTGAGACTACAGGGGTTCCAGGTTTTTCCCTGCCTGGATGACTGGCTCCTTGCTGCCCCTTCCAGGCATCAACTCTGCCAAGCGAGGGATTCCCTACTACACTTAGCCCATCAGTTGGGCATAACCATCAATTTCAGCAAATCCTTACTGACCCTGGTTCAAGTGCTAGATTTCATTGGAGCCTGGTTGGACATGATTCAAAAACCAGGGTTTTCCTAACCTCAGAGAGAATTCAGTTCCTAAAACTACATGTCCACTGTATCCTTCAAGCTCAGTCACAGACAGTAGAATTGGTATTGTGGGTGTTGGGGTCCATGGAGGCCACAATTACTCTTTTACACAAGGCTCAACTATGAATGCGGGTACTTCAGTGGACCCTTGCGGTTCAATGGTCAGTGAAGTTCTTCCGTTGTCTCACCCTATTCAAGTATCTCGGGTGTGCAGGGACTCTGTTTTGTGATGGATCCATTTCCGGACTTCTCAGGTGTCGTCCCTTTCTTCTGCCTCCCCCTTTGGCCACGGTGACTATGGACACCTTTCTGCTGGGGGGGCACAGCTTGGGAAGGACAGTCCAAGGTACGTGGCCAAGGTATGTGGTCCCCCTATGAGACTCAACTGCATATCAATGTCCTGGAGATGAGGGCTGTGGTCCTAGCTTTCCAAGCTCTCCATGCCCATCTTCCTGTAGGGAGGATTGCTATCCAGACAGGCAGACATGTCTGTGGTCTGGTACATCAACAAGCAGGGGTGAACCAGGTCTTATCCCCTGTGTCAAGAGGCCATAAGAGTGTGGGAGTGAGCGATCTCCACTGGCTGTTTTCTGGTGACAACACACATTCCGGGGAGGTCCATCATCCTAGCCGACAGGCTCAACAGGTCTGTCCTGATGCCTTACGAGTGGTTTCAGAATCCTTTAGTAGCAAAATAGATCTTTCTCAAGTGGGGCCAGCCTTGCTGCGATCTCTTTGCCTTTCCTTCCAGTGCGAAGTGCAGCAAGTTTTTCACTCTGAACCCCCTGCCGGGAGAAGCCAGTAGAGACACTTTGGTTCGTGTTTGGCCCTCTGGTCTTCTGTATGCATTTCCTCCTCTACCCCTCATACTGAAATTTCTTCAGAAAGCTCGCAGGCTGAGGGGCTCTGTCATCCTCATTGCCCCATTCTGGCCTTGCCAAGTATGGTTCCCCTCTGTGGTCTCAGGTTGTGTGTCCACCCTGGACATTAGATCCATTTCCAGATCTCATCTCTCATGCCTCAAGGATTGCCCATCCAGACCTGGTCAGTCTGAAGCTCACCGCTTGGCTGCTCCAGTTCCCATGATAGTCAGGACTCCTGGGTTATCCTCACCTGTCAAAAGATTTTTGGTGGCACCTCATAAATCTTCTGCTAGGAAGGTTTATTCCAGTAAGTGGAAACGTTTTTCTAGTTGGGCCTCTGAACATGACCTGGACCCATTCACTGCTCCGGTCCAGGCAGTTTTAGATTTCTTAGCAAGTATTTTTCAGCAAGGTGCCAGTTCTTCTATTATCGAGGTCCAACTGGCAGCTGTATCCACCTTTCATGTAGGTGACAACATGGCTTCTCTAGTTTCTTCTAAACTTTGTAAAGCCTTTTTGAAAGGCACCTTCTTGCTTTGGCCACCGGTTCAGGACCCAACTCCTCCTTGGTATCTCACGCTAGTTCTTCAGGCTTTGGTGTCGTCCCTCTTTGAACCTCCAGTCACAGTGGACTTATGGTTCTTGTCCTGGAAGATGGCTTTCTTCATGTCTATTACATCTGCCAAAAGGGTCTCGGAGCTTCAGGCATTATCGATCAAGTCCCCCTATTTGGTATTTCATAAAGACAGGGTGTCACTTACTAATCCATCCTTTCTCCCCAAAGTAGCTTCAGAAGTCGACATTAATCAAGTGAGTTATCTTCCAGTTTTCTTCCCAAATAAGGGGGAGTACAAACTCAATTTGTTAGATGTGCACAGAGAGCTACATTTTTACCTGCATAGGGCAACGTTCTTTCGTAAGTCTGACCAACTCTATATTTCCTATTCTAAGCCCTTTTTAGGGAAACCAGTTTCGAAGGTAACCATTGCCCATTGGATTTCCCACTATATTTCCCTGGTGTTTTCACCTGAAGGTCTAACTCAGCCATGTCAGGTTAAGGCACATTCCACTAGATCTATGGTTACTTCAGCTGCCTTCTGGTCCATAGTTTCTCTAGCTGATATTTGTTCTGTGGCTACTTGGGATTCTTCACACACTTTTTTATCTCGCATTACAAGTTGGACATTTTATCTAGGAACAGGGCATCCTTTGCCACAGCCATGCCCTGGAATATCCTTCCATGAGGGCCTCCCAGGTGTTTAGTAGCTGGGGACTCTGTCCCACAGGTTGAAGAGCAAATGAAGACAACAACTTTAGATAAAGAAGTTATGTACTTACCTTGACATTCTATCTGAGTTGTTGCTCTTCATTTGTCTTCAACCATCCCTCCCTCCTTCCCGCTGCCTTACGTGGGCTGTGTGGTGGTGTGGTTAGATGAGGAATGGTCACCATATGAGCATGTTTCTCTTCTCCTCTGCGTGATTAGGGAGATCCTTGTCATAAGATGAGAATTGCATAACATTGGGATGCTTGGGTGGGCAGAAAACTCCATCTGAAGGGAGGAGGAAGGCAGGGGCATTATGGGTAGGGGAGGAGCTTGGAGCGTGTATCAGATGCTGGAAAGTTGGGTAAGTCAGATCCGTGCCAGATCCAAGTACCCACAGGTTAAAGACAAATGAAGAGCAGCAACTCAGATGGAACGTTATGGTGAGTACATAACTTATTTTTTTCAGCACATCAATCCTTAGAGACCAGTGCTTTCATTGTCCCTTGAAATAGAAAGGAGATCTCATTGTGGATAGTACAGTGCCATCCCAGTTGAGGTTTGTTTTTTAGGGCACCCCCACCCAATATGACCCTCACTATGAACTCCTTGGACCTAGCCCAGGGGGAAAGTGAGAATGTTTGGACACTCTCCAAGTTCAGGAGATTCGGGACACAAAAAATTAGGGTAAAAGAAAAAAAATGGCTATTCTATGCTGAAGCCTTTCAGCCACATATTCAAGGAGGAAGTCCCCCAAGTAATGACAAGCAGTACATCTGTGATGTGGTGAATAAGCAGTGAGAGACCCACTCATACCTTCTTTTGAGGCTTGCAGGATATGTCAGAATCATGCTTACCCTTGTGCTAACAGACTAGATCCCCTGAGAAGAACCTGTGTTGGCAGATAAGCTTCACAGATCTCAAGTAGACCTTCATGAAGGGATGCCATTCCAGACCTGGCATGGATGTAGGGTGTCAGAAGTCCAATTAACGTCCTCTCAAAACAAGCAGAGGAGGTAGTTCCTCTGGAGACCACCAATTCCAGAGCCAGATTGGACATCTCTATTTCTTAACACTTTCACTCGTATACCATTGATCCACAGGGTACTGTTGAAAGTCAAGGAGGAATGGCGAAAAGACTTTCTCATATATTTCCCTTTTGGCCAACGCAACATTGTTTCTTCTTTACAGCCTGGGATGTAAAAAAACAGAAGGTGTTGCTTCACCATGTGAATCTTGTAACACAAAATAAAGGGTACCTTTTGCACCCCATCCTGGGCAATCTAAGGCCGACAACTATGATTATTTCACATAAATTTGATGTAGGCATAGGTATTTTTAAGAATGTGCTAAAGATTATGAGGGAGGCTAGGAACCCAATTAGAAAATATGAGCAGAATAATATTAAGGAAGAGAAATGAGGTTTAAGGAAGGGCAGGAATTGAGCAGTTTATGTAATGTTAGAGTGAATGATCATAGGATCATAAGAAGTTACTAGACTATTGGCCCTGAGACCCTTATAAGCCTAGCCAAGAGTGTAGCCCATGTATAGACAGATCAGCACCCGATGCCCCTGTCCAGCAGGGACACGGGTGGAATCCCAGGGATGTATTTTCTATTTCCCATCCATTTATTCAGATTGTGCTTAAAAACAGGTGAAGAGGTACTCTGCTTGACATAGAGAGGGAGTCTATTCTATATATGGGGGAGTCTCTGGGACACAAATCTGTCCCGCCAGCAAGTTCTATTGGTGTCACAGACCAGGTTGAGGTTGCATGTGTGGATTAGTTGAGTAGAGCTTGACTTGCAGATATGCAGCAGTCCCATCAAGGCAGGGTCCAAGATTGTCTTGTATGCCAGACAGAGGTCACTTCTGAGGAGTCTGTATGAAACCGTGTAGAGGGATAGGGCTTTTAGCTTATCTGTATATGGTAGATTTTTGAGGCCCTGGATTCTCCTGGTGAGGAACCTCTGTGGTCTCTCCAGCTGCTGCATGTGCTTTGCGGGGGTATATGCCAAATGGGGTGTTTTAGTCAATAATGGGCCTTATAAGGGAAGAATACAGTGATGTTATGACCTCCTTGTCCCTAGATGAGATACCCTTACTTATGAGGTGGGCCATGTAGAAAGTTCTCCATACAATGGAAGCAACTTGGTGGTCAAAAGTCAGGCTGCTATCAATGTGTGTGCCCAAATCCCTCATGACCGACTGCCCGCTTAGAACATTGTTATTAATGTGATAATTTAGGGGACATCTCTCTCCCCAAAAGGGGGATGATGATGAAGATGCATTTTTTTTGTATTCAGCTTATGGCCATGTTTCTGGCACCAGTCATTTGTTTGGGGGAAACCCTCTTGAAGAATGTCCACGTCACATGGGGAATTGATGACCGCACCCAACCTACAGTCATCTGCAAACTTGGTCAACCATAGCCCACTGGTTTTGGCCTGTAACTTTTATGATATTAAAAAGGAAATGTGTATACTGTGTGAAAACCAAAAAAAAAATACTGTGGTTTGTTTTCTTTTATATTAATGTGTGTGTACCTGTGTCATCATTTTAGTTTTGATTTAATAAAGATGTTTATTTAAAAAAAAAAAAAAAAAAAAAAAAAGCATACCTAGTTAAGTGGAAACATTTCTCCCTATGGTGTCTATCCAGGGACCAATACTCAATCAAGGTTGAAGTGACAATGGTCTTGGGGCCACCTCATAAACCTTTACAAAAATGGTCTGTCTTATGCACTTATGCACCTTCAATGTGCATGCTTCTAATGTTTCAATGTGCTTACCCATGAAACCACTCTTTTATACTCCAGGTTTTCAATTAAGCAGTTTCTTAAATGGTCATGCACCTTAAACTACCAACAATTAGATTGCTGCATCATGGGATCTTAACGGTGTGTAAGAGAGGTTGACTCTTGCACCTTTTGAACTAACTGCTTCTGCTCCTCTCCAGTTTTTATCCTGGGAGATGGTTTTTCATGGCTGCTGAGATAGTTTTTCATGGCTGCTGCCTCTCTTCAAAGAATCTCAGAAATTAAGGCCTTAAGGTGCAGAGAACCATTCTTTACTCTTCCACCAGGACAGGGTGCCGTTGATACATCTCCCTCCGTTATGCCTAACGTGATTTGGATCGATCTGTTAACCAAGCCATTCATTTTACCAGCTTTTTTTCCTAAGCCACAGAAGAAAAGGGAGAATCTTACATTCTATTGATATGCACAGACAGCTGATATTTCATGAAAAAAAAGATCCTTGGCAAAGTGGAAAGAAGGGAAGTTAACAATCTGTCTCTGTCAAAATGGCTTGCTGATTTCCATGCGTTATGTAACAGTATGAAATACAGTATCTGTTGTAGGGCATGTCAGAACCCACTTTACCCAAGTCAGTGCAGCCACCTCAGCCTTCTTTAAAGTGGGTTAGTACACTAATATTCTGGAAGTTGTGGCTTGGACCTCTGTACACCTTCTGTAGACAGTACACTTTTAAGTGAAGCTTCTGTGGTTAGGACAGGATTTATTTCTTTTGTCCTGCACCTCACAAACCATTGGAATACATTTCTCTTGCATATTAAACAGTGCAACCCACTGTATTCCTTTTTACATAACCTAGATGACTGGATGGATATCAACAAGTATATTCCAGGATTGACTGATAAAGCCCTCCTGGAGAAAGGTTCTGTCTGAAGAGGGGTAGTAGCAAGGCATGAATAATTGTAAGTAGTCCTGTAATATCTGTGAACCTTTGATGGATCTGGAGGATGGATAAGGAACAATTACTGCAGTAAGAAAACAGAAGACCATGCCATTTTGGAAACTCTTCACAGTTAGCTGAAAACTGGAAAAGTTGTCCGTCTGTGAAATATAACATGGAAACCCTTTGGAACCAAGGGTCAGATTTAATGCTTGCTTGAAGATATTTAATGGATGTGTCTTGGTGATAAAACAGTTAAGATCCAGTGTTGTCTGTTTTCATCTGATTCAACACATGGGTTGTCAGATCATACCTCAGCACCAATTCTGAAGCTTTTTTTGTTCCAGGACTCTGACTCCTCCCCTACCTATAATTCCCTGTATTCCACCCTAATAATTCCAATCTCATTTGCTGCCAAAGACTTTGGGCCATTTCTCATGGGCTTCTTTTTTTTGCCAAATGTATCCTTTTGGCATTAAGCCATCACTCCTTCCCTACCAAGAGTACTTTTGAACTCTCTAGTTTTCTTACTAAAACTTTTTGTTGTTAGTGTGTCTTTAGACCATTTTTTCACAGAGAAAGGTTAGGTAGCTGTAGGTTAGGTATGCTATTATATATTGTGTTATAGAGTTTAGATAAGTATTTTGGCAATCTTTTTACAGGTAGTAGATACGTTTCTTTAGCTGTTAAGCTTCGAGTGTTATAGTTATGTTTCTGTAGTACTTGACATTTTATCCATGTATGATGATATTGACATGTCAGATTCTCAAGTATTTAAGAAGTGTGCTCATTGTGGGCACAAGCTGCCCTCTAAGAATCCACATTTTCTCTATGTTTATTGTTTGGGTTCTGCCCAATTAGAGTTGTATTACCAGCCCTGTGCATCTTTTTGCCCTTCAGACCGCATCTGAAAACAGATTACGAAAGGATTACTCCCTTCTCAGGTGGCTTCAGCTTCAACAGGTTTTCCTTCTTTGCCTTTTTCTCCATGTAAGATAGTGGAGAAGCCTAAATTGAAGGAGAAACCCCAAGGATAAGGGCAGAAACAAAGGGAAAAAGAAAGAAAAGTCAGACAGGATTGAGAATACTGGATTGGAGTCAGCCAGAAAACAATCTCCAGATCCAACTGTTCCAGTTGGACTGGATCCAAAATCAGCTCAAAGGTCAAAACCATCAGCTGCTGGGCTCCATTCCTTTTCTTCTCGGCCCCAGTTCTAGCCAGAACTGGTAAGCCCAAGGCACCATTCTCCTATTCTCCAAGAAAGGAGATTTTCTAGACCACCGTCCATGGCCTGTTCCTCAGTCATCCTGAATTCTTACTGAGCAGGATGTCAACAGGATGATGATGAGATTTCTCATGGCTTAGATCCAGCTTGGGTTTCTCTCAGTACCGTCCACTGGGAACATACTAAGAATTGGTCCAAAACACCCTGCACTCTTTTCTCTGGTACTGCTCCACTTCACACTGAAACCAGTCACTCTGACTACATCCTGCAGAGATGTGCCATTGTCGGTGTTGACAGTCGTTACTTTGACCCAACAGCATCCCTTTTTCTCTTGCCTCTGAAGCAGTTCAGTCAGAGAGAGACTAGGAGCCAAAGCATCGGTAATGTGTTTTGAAGGGAGGAATCAACACTGAGGTTATCAGAGTCATCCCTACCTCTTGGAACAGTGGCCCTCGACAGGTTGGATCTGATGTTAGCTTCGGAGTCGAGGTGCATTAGCAGTGATGAATCTCTGTTGTCCTTGGGCAGGGATAGGTCTTCAGAGCCAATTGTTTCCTCAGCCTTCGAGGCTTTTCACAGGGTCTTAACTATGCCTAAGGAGAAGGCTCCTCCACCAGGTTGGTGACAATAAAACACCAACAGGACTGTGGCTCTTCTCCCAGGGACAGTTGGAACCACAAACATCTGAGATTCCAGGCTATGTTAGTTCCCAGTCTGATTCTGAGCCTTTTAATCCTACACCAGAAAAAGTACATAAGCAGACATGCAACAGAAGTGCATCGACTCATCTCCAGAGTCTTTCACAGAAAACTCTGATTTGGGTGAAGAGTTACCCTTCAGCAAAATCCTTGAATTGATGAAGCAGAAAGTGTGATACCCAGGATCCCTCACCTGACAAGTCAGTGTTCTTGGAAGCTTTTGGTTCTGGTTCAGCATCATCCTGGGTGGTATCGCTTGTTGACCCCCTCACTGATCTCATGACTTAGTGGGCTGTGAAGGATCCTGATGTAGTGGAGCCCATCCCTAAGAAGGCAGACAGAATTTTGGCAGTTATGAAAGATAGAAAACATTGGGACTTCAGACTAATTTTGGATTTCAATCACTTGAGTCTGTTCGTGAAATGGACAAAATTCCAGATAGCCTGCTGATTAAGGATGATTGGATGTGCTTGCTGAATAGATCTCCAGGACCCTTACTATAATATGAAGACAGAGAAGCACTCCAGGAGATTCCTCCATTTCTGGCAAATCAGTACCATTTCAGAGCTCTGCCTTTCAGTCTCACTACAACTGCCAGGGTATTCACCAAGATAAGGGCAGTGGTGACAGCACACTTGCATCTGCTACACATTAAAGTTCTTCCCTATCTTGATGACTGGCTCCTAACTGCTGCCTCTGATGCACTGTTATACCATCTAGATCTTGTTCTAGGTTGCAGAAATTAGGGATGACAGTATATTTCCCAAATGCTATCTAACACCAACACAACAAATAGAGTTCATATGATGCCATCTTAATACCAACTTACTTACAGATTGGCATCTTCCCCAATCCAGAGTTTTATTGCTGAGGCTAATAGCAATGCAAGTGTTTCATCAACCCTCACCCCCAGCAAGACTGATCCTACAGTGGTTGAGTCTAATGGCTTCTGTGATACTGGTGGTTCTGCTAGCCATGTAACTCATGAGAGCACTCCAATGGACTGTAACACACAGTGATCTCATATCATACATCTGAAGACTCATCTCACCCAAATCTGCAAGCAGCACATTGTCTGGTGGATTACATCATCTTCTGTTACAGAATATTGCCCTTTCACATGGACTGTCTGGTAGCAATAGTAACAATAGATACCTCCCTTCTAGGGTCGGAGTGCATTTCAAAGCAAGGATGGTCCAAGGTACATGGTCACCCATAGAGACCAATCTTCACATCAGTGTCTTGGAGATGAGGGTGGTCCTCCTAGCACTGTAGGCCTTTCAGGCTTTCCTCCCCAAGGGTGTGATCTCTGTATACAAAGACAACATGATAGTGTTTTTTTTTTTTTACTTAAGCAAGGAGGAATCCATTCCTATCTGCTGTTTTGAGAAACCATGAGGGTCTGGCAATGTCTTCACACCACTTTCTGATAACAACACACATACCGGGTTTATTCAGCATCTTAGCAGACAGATTGAGCAAGATTATTCTGATGCCTCGTAAGTAGTTCTTCAACCCAACAGTGGCAGCATTAATCTTCCAAATCTGGGGCCAGCCTTGCTGCAAATTGTTTTGCCTCTCCCCCTCAGCAACAAATGCAGCAGTTACTTTGCCCTAATCCCTTCACAGGGTCAGTCACCAAGGCACTCTGTGATCCACAGTTGGCCCTGGGATCTTCTGTATGTCTTTTGTCCTTACTTACCTCTAATGAACAAATTTAATCAGAAAGCCAGGCAGTGCAAGGCTAGGGTGATCCACATTGCCCCCTTCTGGCCCAAAGAAACATGGCTCCCATTCCTGTGGCCTCTACTTAAACATCTCCATGGATGCTCGATTATTATCTGGATCTTCTCTCTCACTCATCCAGATTGCCTTCTCAGGACCAGATGTCCATGAAACTAATCATGTGGTTTCTTCAGTTTTGAGTATAGCCAGAGAAGCCAGGCTTCCCACTGCAGTTGTCAAAAACATATCTGTTTCTCAAAAACGAGCCACAAAAGAAGTATACCTTAGCAAGTTGAAGAGAATTTCAATTTGGGCATTTTCCAAATGATTGGACCCTTTTTCAGCCCCTGTTCTACTCATCTTAGAATTTTTATCTGAATTTTTTGACAGAGGTTCCAGTTATTCTACCTTTAAAGTTCAAATGGCAGCTATCTCCAACTTCCACATAGGCCATAATGATTCCTGTATAGCTTCCCTAAAGGTCTCAAAAGCATTTTTGAAAGGAACTTTTTTTTATATATATAGCTTCCCAGTAGGGATCCAGTTCTTCCATGAGATATTACCATCAGGCTCTAATGCAACCACCCTTTGAACCTACAGCCACAGCAGATCTTAAATTTCTGACCTAGAAATAATTTTTTCTGGTGGCAGTTATATCCGCTAGATGAATTTCAGAATTACTAGCACTTTCCTGTAAACCTCACTATGTAGTTTTTTGCAAGGACAGGGTTTCTTTTAGAACTAACGCAGCCTTCCTTTCCAAGCTGACATCTGAAACAAACTTAAACCAGTCCATACATTTACCGGTATTTTCCCCAGATCCTCTAAAAAGGGTGAATATCTGTTACATCTGTTGTATGTTCATTGGCTACTCACAGTTTATCTTCGTAGGATGAAGCAATTTACAAAATCTGATTTGAAACAAAAGTTGGAAAAAGCTGACACAAAGGTTAATCTTTCAAGATGGCTGTCAGACTGCATTTCATTTGGCTCTACTATCTGAGCCTAAGGCTCATTCTACTAGAGCAATATCTACTTCAACAGGATTCACCAGAAACATTCCCGTTGATGATATCTGTGGCGCCGTGACTTAGACCGTAATCCATACTTTTGCATCTCATTATAAACTGGATGGGCAATCTGTATCACTTTCTTTTGGCTCCACCATCCTCCGGAATATCCTTCCTTGATACCAGTCAGACAGCCTGGGAATCTATCTCATATGTTGAATTGGATGAAAATAGACATCATTTACAAAACTTATGTACTTCACATAACAATAGATCCATTTTGCCTGATTTTTATGCAGTTCAACCTCTTTTTCCCTTCCTAAATTGACACATGATTTTGGGGTGACTGGGTGGTTACTTCTCAACTCCTTGTCTTTGAACAGTAGTCCTCTAACTGTTGCATTTTCTTCCCTCTTCATTTTTTGTTGCTACTATTGACATATTTACAGACTTGTAGGTTATTTGTGTTACATTGGGACAAACCAGTCTGAGGTATTAAGGTGCAGTACAGGAAGTTGTGGGTAGGAAAGGAGTCAGAGCCTTGGAACCAAAAGAAACTTTAGAGTCAATGCTGAGGATCGATCTGACAACCCATATGTTGAACAGGATGAAAATCAGACAACATGGATCTATCATTATAGTAATTACATAGCTTTACTTTTCTGTACTTGAAATTTGTACACTATTACTTAGCTCACTGGGCAAAAATACAAATTTCAAAATACAAGTAGGATTGAAGAGAGAGAATCCAGTTAATTTACATACTGCTTTATCGCTGGACTGGAAGGATTTTTAGGTGTCACCTGTATCTGCTTTCATCATTAACCCTTTGCTACTGACAATTTTCAAAATGACTTTCTTCAGACAGATGACTGATTTGGGCAGTTTATGCTCCCTGTTTATAAATGCCTGTATGTCTAGAATGGGTTGACATATTCTCTCTAAATTTTTCAGAGAATCACTCTGGGATAAGAGTATATTGAATTTGTCCCCCTGACCTCAAAAGGAAATGAGTAGCAACATTTTGAACTTTAAAGAAAATCATTTTAGTTTCATTTGCATGTCTTTTATTTAAAATGAATAAAAATATCAAATTTATATAATAAACTTTTTTTTAGACCTGACGTCTCAGTATCAGATATATATTGATGGTACTTTTATGTCTGTTAATCTAAAGAGAACTGATAGCCACACGTATGTTTTGCAAATGTTGCAATTTGTTGTACCGTCTATAGGACATTCTAGCTTGATATTGACCCTATCGAAAAATGACAGCATCTATGCATTGCTTCAAGATATTCTAGTAAGATTTTCATGACCTGATATGTGGAGGGTCAGCCTTTTACAATATATTGCATGCATCAGTGACTCTTAGGGCAAGCAGACATGGTAGTCTCAAATATGTGATTGTTTGCCGAACAAGTAAAATATACATTTGTTTGTATAACATTCAAAATGATATAGGTCTAGTTTCATATGAGCATGTTAATGATACAGTTCGGATATATACTGAGTTTTTCAACCTGAAAAAATACCAAATGCTTATATTGTGAACCGTGTGACAAAAAAGAAGCATTATTTGTGTAATAGTACTATATAAACTTATCTCTGAAAAACTTTGAAATGTACTGCCAAATTTCTCAGAAAAAAATGTCATTGTTCTCAGCAATGGTTGGTGTTTTCAGATTTAAAGGCGCCTATACAGTTTTACCTTACTGCAATCTGTGTCACTGCTTGTGGCTGTAAATTTATGGTGGGGAGGGAAAGTGTACATCCAGTCATATAATGACCCCCATTTAGGAGAAAGATATATGATTTTTACTTCTAATGTAGTGATAATTCACTATAGATATGTTCTGAGCAAGTGCTGCATTCTTCACCTTGAAGAGAAGTTATATACCCACCCATAAAGGAACCAAGTATAGTTCAGCATGCCAGAGTGTGACAGTGAAATGCCTGTGAAACAGGGGTGGCTCGTGCTATAGGACTGCAGCCCCCCCCCCCTGTAAAATGAATAAAAGTAATTCCCGCCACATAGAAAATAAAATTAAAAAAATAAAAAAACTTTCACGGACTCTGCACATGCATGCATGGTTCCTGACAGCTGTGTTTGGCAGACAAGAACTCCATGTACGCATGCGTGCTCATTCCTGAACTCTAGACTGCTCTGTTAGGCAGTCCGGATAGGTAAGGCAGGAAACGCTGACCTTCCAGCCCAGAGGTCTGTGCGGTGATGACCGCACAGACCGGAAGGTCACCGGACTGCATCGCCCACAGGCTGGAGGCTCCAACCTACTCCTCACTCACATCTCGTGGGACAGGATGCTCCAGCCGTCTCACAGGAGACCCATGTGTTGGCCATTACAGACAGGATGGTGGAGGAAAGGAATGGAGAGCAGAGACAGGTGGATCGGCGGGCCGTTTGAGACAGGATCGCTAAGGTAGACTTAGCTGCAGGATCATGCAGAGAGCAGAGACAGGATCAGCAGGGCCATTATGGAGGACAGGTAGGGTGTGTGTGTGTGTGTGTGTGTGTGTGTGTGTGTGTGTGTGTGTGTGTGTATTTCAGGAAAATCTCTATGCTCACGTCGTTCAGTACTGCAGGCTTTGGCTCTCAGAAGGATGTGGTACACATCCCTGGATGCACCCCCCCCCCTCAGAATTCATATTTTCTTCCCAAAAGCTTGTAAAGCCGGATCACTATGGTGGTCCATGCCCGATATACGTAACAGCTATATGTTGACTGTTCATGTTTGCATAAACCATTAAAAATACTTCTGAAACCATAAAGTCTGTTTCTAAACAAATCTGCAGTAGGCTTGACTATCCTGGACTATCAGGAAAAAATGTGCTGTCACAGTACAGGTGACCGGCATCTGCAAGAGTATAGCCAGGCACACTATCTACTCTACAGTGTGCTCTCTTTAAAATAATTGTTCAGAAATATGTTAAAATTAAACAATGGCATATTGCTGTGATTTTGATTTTTAAGTTTTACTATTTTGTTTTTTTTTTTTTTTTTGGCTAAAGCTGGTCATTTCATGATTTCTTTTTTCCTTTTTCAATGTTGTAAATGTATACTATTGAAAACATGCAGTGTAGGAGGGCTATACTTAGAGAAAGACTGACTTGCATTCTGGAAGTTTATGTATAATTCCAAAAATTCTATTTTGGCCCTGGGACATTTGTTTATATATTTATTGGAAAACAGGTTTCAACATTCCTTAAAATCAACTGCCTTAATTGAATGTTAAATGGGCTGTCAGTCATCAGTTGTGTGTGTGTGTGTGTGTGTGTGTGTGTGTGTGTGTGTGTGTGTGTGTGTGTGTGTGTGTTTGTGTGTGCAATGACCCAGCTGCTATCTACTGGTGGCTAGAGAGAACACATGGTGGTGGGTAGAGAATACTCAGGCTTCAACCCTGTACCTTGGGTGCAGGTTGCAAGGGCCTGAATTCCCTACCCACCACCATTTGTAAAATGTTTGCAGATTTTTGCCTCATCTTTGTTCTGTTCCTCATAAAATCTGTGGTCTCTGTATGTTTGTTTTTCCTTGCCTTGCAAAGTCAGTAGTGCAGTGGTACACTTGTAGCATTGTTGCCTAACAGCTACAGGTTCTCTGGTTTGATCCTTGGCTGGGGTGCCTTCTATGTGGAGTCTGTATGTCCTCCCGTCTTACAAAGACATGGATGAGTCTGGAGTGTTTCTCCCTGCTCTGCTGAAAACTGGCTTTTGTTCCAAGTCAGACTTTCCTGGTTAAAAAATGTTAAATAAAAATAACAGGCATATGGCTCTGATTGTATATATGCCACTATACAGCAATTTTTTGTCATTTGTTGTACTTGTGCTGTTATGTTTATGGAGCTTTTCTCCCCGGGCCTCTGCTGTAAATGGACCATGTTCCAGTCGGACTTTCCCGGTAAACGAATGTAAAATAAAATAAAATAAATAAATTTGAATTTCAGACTTCATATTCTTCAGAAAGTGCATGGTAACACAAAACCTTTTATTCTAGCAATTTTCTAAGTTTATAACATGGATATTTGAAATGTGTCCCTTTTTTTTGGGACAGTATTCCCCCATTATTGGCTTTGTCCAGGTCTTGTGTGCTAAGGTTGAGAGCTATGGTGAGAACTGAATTCACTGAATATGTTTGGGGGCTGTAATCCCCCATTACTGGCTTTGTCCATGTGTTTTTTGTTAAGAGTTTGAGAGCTATGGTGAGAACTGAATTCACTGAATATATTTGGGGGCTGTATGTCCTCCCTGCAGTTGGGTAGCGTTCGAAAGACATGCGTGCATAAATGGGCATGCCTTCGTTGAAGATTGGGCGTTGAGCTGGCACCTCGGCGTTTCGTAAAAATCTACTGCCAGTCATTAGCGGACCGGAGTTCTGCTGTGGCGACCCCTTACCGGGAAAAGCCGAAAGACAAACAACAACAACATCCCCGCATTATTGGCTTTGTAACTTTGTTCAGGTGTTTTGTGCTAAGAGGTTGACAGCTATGGTG
This sequence comes from Protopterus annectens, assembly GCF_019279795.1. Taxonomy (NCBI): domain Eukaryota; kingdom Metazoa; phylum Chordata; order Ceratodontiformes; family Protopteridae; genus Protopterus; species Protopterus annectens. The sequence goes on along the minus strand of NC_056751.1, from coordinate 295,647,128 downwards.
AGAACTGAATTCACTAAATGGTAGTCATTTAAGTTTCAGTCTTCCTCTCTTTCATAAAACAGCTGATTTGGCATAGTGGTATGTTTCTCTGACTGTTTTGCACAGGGTCCCCTGGGTTCAAGACTTGGCAGTGAAATGTGTGGTGGTAACACAGCATTTTATTCTAGCAATTTTCCAACATTATACAAGCAATGTTTAAAATGCGTTCCTGGTTTTTGGGCCCCCCCCCCCCCAATAAATTTTGGCTTTTTCCAGATTTCTTGTGCTGCAAAGTTCACATATACAACTGAATGTCGAGTAGATTTTACAAGGAAGCTGAGAGCTGCAGGGGAATAAAAGTTTAGTACTGCTTATGCTCAGTTGGTTTGCATTGTTAATAGCACAACACGTAGTGTATTTACTGTTGATGCAGAAGGCTGTGGGTCTACTCCCACAGTAGGTAAACGCATTGCTGATACTGTACTGTGTTGTCAACAAGGTGGCTGCTACAGTCCTTTTTGGAGAAGGAACCTAGTAACTATGAACCTGTTATCAGTTTGCCATCCATTCCCTATTGCAGTATTACTAGCTTATCATGTACTTAGTGCAACATAGGCAATTTATTCCTCAAGGGCAACAGGCACTTTATTTGTAGATGAAACAATGACATATAAAGTTGTGTGCTATCAGCAAACTCTTCATTAGTTACAGATTTCTTTAATGTGGAATTATTTAGATGACTTTTAGTTCTTCAGAGATTGGGCATATTTACTGATACTGGTGGACTGTAGAAGTTTGAGTAGACTTTTATGATGGCAATGTTCTGAATTGAGCAGTTTTGTCATTATTGGGGCATGCATTTTGTTTCATTGTTTACTGGAAAAATGTTCAAAACAATAATTTTAAAATGCCGTCTAACAACTGTACTGTATTGTACAAGGAATATAATTTAATACAATCAGGAAGGTGTATCAAAGAGCATGTGTATGTTTCGTGTTCAAGGGGCCTACGATTTGAAAACAGCCCACAGTTCATCTTTATCTGCCACTGGCAAAATGTATTTTCTTTGAATGTGGGTTTCAATGCTGTTTTAATGAATGTGAGTTTCAAGGGCAGAGAAGTTTTATTGCTAAGTCTATTTTCATTGTGAGACTGCATTGCTTTGTTTAGTAGATATCTATTAGGATTTGTGCTGTAAAATGCAAAATTAAACTTTCAAATGAAATCCAAATCATTGCAGAAGTAAAGCAGTATGCACATTACAGTGTTTATGGTAAATGGGGTGAAATAACCAAGGAATAGGACATTGGAATGACTGCATGGGGGAGGCTCCATTCGACCATGATATTGTGAGGAGGGAAGGGCAGCAAACTCAGACAGCCCCCGGCTGAATTATACCTCTCAACTGTCCAGATTTTTGCAGAATGAATAGATTTTTGCTTCTTATTTTTGGTTTGTTCCTCATAAAATTTGTGGTTTTCTGGCAAATCATTTAGGAATTAAGTCACTAAATAATGGCTGACATTGAGTTTCAGACATTATAACCTTCAGAAAAATGCATGCTAAAGCAAGACCTGTTATTCTGTCAACTGTCTTAAGTTTATACAAGAGCAATTTGTACTGTTTGTATGTTCCCGCAATATATTTGGTCTTGTCCAGATTTCCTGCATTAAGAGGTTGAGAGGTACATGCAAATAAATTGCTTTATAGAATTAGGAATATCCATACCTCTCAACTGTCCCCAATTTTGGCTCAAAATGTTGCTCTCTCCCTAATAATCCCTCCGTAAAATGGCAATTTTGGAAGAAAACGTGGATGGTTTACAATTATATACAAGTGTAATGATCAGAGTTATAGATTACTTTTATTTCAGAAATGCATGTAGATGCCCTTATTTTGTCAGCTGCTCAAGTTAACAGTACTAATATTAAAAAGGTGTCCCTTCTTTGACAGGTTCCCATCTGTATTGTGTGGCAATTTTATATTTTTGCATCACATTTTTGGTCTGTTTTTCATAAAGTTGTGGTTTTCTGGCAAATTAGTGGCAAATCATTAAAGACTGAAGTTAGAAAATAATGGCAGACATTTGAGTTACAGATTTCATATCCTTCAGAAAATTCATAGTAATGCAAGACCTACTACTATTCTATTATCTTTCTAAGTTTATAAGAGCAATATTTAAAAATTGTCCTTATTTTTGGCCTGTGTCCCACTTCTTTGTATGGCTTTGTCCAGATTTCTTGCTCTGAGGTTGAGAGGTATGAGTGTCAGAGTCACCACCGTCAGCCAGAAACATTTCACATTGTGACATACTTGTTGCACCACACTACCCATTGTAGTGGCTCTGGATGTGTCCAAGCAAGGCAAGGAGCAGTTATGCAGTGTAAGTGTGCAGAGTATTCCCCCATCCAAGGTAGACCACAAGTACGACCGTGGCTTTTCATCTGTCCTTGATTTTGCAGAATGTTCTGGTTTTCCGTCATATTTTTATACTGTTGACTTATACTTACTATTCAGAAAATGCATGCTGTCGCAGTTCTGTGTTGCTCTGTGTTTAAGTAGCAATGCTTTATGACCTTCGGGTAATCTTGTCGGAGATTGTAAGATGCAAGTAAGCTTTAATAAGCATACTATTAAAGAATTACAAACATTGAAAGCCTTTTCGTTGTTGCCATGCAGAGAATATTTACATAGCTAGATAATGTATAAGCCTTAGGTATTGAAATGCATGTGACAGTATTTGTAATAAAGGACAGGATTACAGTTTTTTCAGAAGGTCATTACATTTGTTGGAGACTTGCAGTCATCTTTGCAGGCTTTACCCATAAACTAAACAGAATGCCAATCTATCATGAGTGCTCCATAACTTGTGCAGGTATCCTTTAAGCAATTTATCTTAAGCTTGTTTCTTGTTTGCTGTTCATTTTTTACTTTGATCATGTCTTCCCCATGAAACAAGTAGATAGTTGTTGTCAGGCAGCAGGTCTTTTTTTGGATAATAAACGTTTTTACAAGTGGGGGTATCACAGAGATTGCTACTTTCAGCATGTTACTTGGTAGTTTTATAAAGCTGAATATAAATTATAATTAGAACTGCAGTGCAAGGAGAAGTGTTTTTTTTTTTTTTTTTTTTTTTTTAATACACTTGATTTTGACTGACATTCCAGTAATGTATTTAAAAAGTCTTCATGCCTCACAACCTTTGTGTTTCCATCTAGATATTAAGTAAGTTGTCATGTAGCCAATGCATTGAAATATTTTTTTCTTCTACACTTCATTTTGTCTTGAATGGACTCTCGTAATGATGGTTCGGCACCCAGGGCAGCGTATTTAAGTAAAATACCAGTTGTTGTGGTTTTGAGCATAGCTCCACCCTGTTCTAGTTGGCCACACCCCCTCCTACTGGCCTCACCCATTCCGTTGTCTCCTGCAGCCTCCCTTTAATTTGAAGTCACCAGCCGCCACTGCTGTGAAACACTAAATTTGGCACCTACCATTAAAAGGCATCCACCAGTCCCACTTTGAAAGTACTTAACTTGACTTTCATGCAGTACAAGGGCAATCTTGCAGAATGCACTTATGACTTCTGTTAAAACTTCAAGGATTTAACTTGTAGTCCAGTGCTGAACCTGACACCTGTCAGAGTTGCACTCTTTAGTGCATGGAATTTTGGTCTTGTCATGTTTCCAGTGACAAAAATGTTCCATTTTATGTGAGAAATGCATATGACTTTTTACTTCTGATGTACTGGCAATTCAGAACAAGTACATTCTGGTCATGTGCTGCATTATCCACCCTGAATAGTAGTCTTGTACCCATCCCTAGTAGAAAATTAGTATAATGGGACATGCCAGACTGTGGTTGTATGCCTCTAAGACTCAACAATTGTGCCTATCTATAATTGGTCATGTGACAACCCCCTTTGACCAATCAGAATAACACTTTAGTGCCATTTTAATGGGTTACTGAGCTACAAAATTCTGTTAAGTCTTCACTCTGATTTTACTTTAGCTCATTTCTGAAATTGTCCCCATCTCATTGTCTCCCTCAGGACAGTGTATTTTGGTTATGGTATATTGCCAGTGACAGAAAAATTGTTTTGTCTAGAGAATATATATGCAGTATTTATTTCTGGTGTCATGACAGCCCATTAGAGATATATTCTGATTGTGTGATGCATTCCATGTTTGGATCACAAGTCATACCCTTTAATGGAAACAGAGTATAATGCAGCTTGGCTGCTTAGGAGGTTCTAATGGTTATAGGGGCCTGTTGTTATGTGTAAGTACAGGGTTATATCTTGAAAAAGTTTGACATTTGCCAGTAAAATTGTTTAGACAGCCAATCTGGATATTACGTTAGTTATAAACTACAGTTAAATTGTGTGTTGGATTGCAGAGGTAATAGAACAGTTCCATGTTGAGTTTCAAGTCACAGTTCTTTGCAATGCCCCCCACTGCTATTTCAGATACTGAAAATGTCACTTTTAGAGGCACGTATAGATGTTTTGGTTCTTGTACTATAAATCAAAATCAAATTTTTGATTTTATATAGTATGTGTTTGCCCCATGAAAAAAGGAAAATGTACAAGCTTGTTGTAAACTGATCCCAAAGTCACTCGCTGTAGGGATGCTGTGAATTTATAATAATAAAGTAATAACTTGAAAGGTAAACCATGGGTTGTGTCATCTTCATGTTTCTAAAATACCACTTGTATTAGTCACTTTTTATACAGAATTTCCAAAGATGATATGACTGTTCACCTCTTCTGATTGTGAAGAATTCATATACATTGTCCACAGGTAAAACTGTGATTATTTTTCTCATTGACTAATTCTTTGTAAACATTCTCTCTCACACACACACACACACATTCTCACTGCCCTTGACGTGCCACATCAATGACTGTTTACCATTGATTAGGTGATAGCAGTAGTCATTCCTTCTATATGCAGTCATCTTCCCAACCCCTCCAAGGATAACTGCTTTCTGACTTTGTGCACATCAGATATTTGACTGTGACAAGAATAAAAGAATGATGGTCACAGTAATGTATTTCAGATTATCATAAAAATGCCCTTACACTCCCTAACTAGCCATTGTCAAAAGCAACTATTTACTGGTGATCAGGTAAATATAGTGTAATTTGCATCACACACATCTTGCATCCTCAACCTCTACATAACAGTTTTCTGTGTCAGTTTTATTTTTCTGTTTATAATTTAATGAAAGTAGAAATAATGGCCACAGTAATACTTTTCAGCTTGTTTCTCTCGGGTATGGGACCTACCCACCTGACAAGCCATATCAGTGGTTGTTTAAGTTTAACAGTGAGCAAGTAAAGTTATTACGTGTGTACACTTCTGATGTTTGACTGTGATCTAAGTGAAAGCAGTAATGACTTTTATAATGTCTTTAAGATTGCTGATGTCAGAGATACACAGCCTCTCTGTGACATGCCATGTTAACAGTTTAACTCTGATCATATAATTTCCCTTTGCATTTATATACTATCTTCCCCCAAAATAAGTATTTTCTATATGCCTTTGAAGTTTGACTGTGATCAAAATGAAAGAAATAATGGCTTGAGCAGTATATTTCAGCTGCCACTTTATGACTGTAGTATTCTTCATGCTTGTTGTTATTCTCCTTAAGGATCTGCATCGAAAGTCTTACTGTCTCTCTACTTCTTGAACTCCCTCTTCCATTTCACCATTATCATCACTTTCCACATTGACTTACAACCTTCTGCTGTGGTATGTATTTGCGCCTTAATTGCATAGCTTTTGAATGCCACTTCAAATCTGGTAATGCCAAGCCACCTTCTTCTATGGGAGAATCAATGTATCCCACTTAACTCTTGCCCTCTTTCCCACCTGAGAAAATTCCTTCAGCTCTCTTTATTATATTCCACAACCTCTCCCGTGGCTCATAAAAATATACTACACATATCTGTAAAACTAAAAGGGCAAGAAGCATCGTCACTGTTTGTATCATACTATCCATATCCATAAACAAGAGCTTCTTGCATCTCAATATTGCTAATATTTTAGCTATCTGCCATAGTTAAATCTTTATTATCCACGTCTAACATGTCCCTATAAATATGGGTATTGCTGAACCAGTTTATATATGAGTAAATAGTTTACTGCTCTAGCCTTTGTTTTAACTTCAATTTATTTTTATATCTTGAAAAGAATTGAAACTGTCTCAAAATGTTACACAACACAGCCATGACCTTTTTATCTGGATGTATCAAGTGTGAAATAATTGTTTGTGTCTTTCGGCTTTTCCCGGTTAGGGGTCGCCACAGCAGAACTCTGGTCCACTAATGATTGGCAGTAGATTTTTACATACTGGCTTGCCGGGCCTAATGCACAACCTTCAATGAAGGAACGTCCATTCACGCATGTCGCCACACAGAAGACTCTCTAACTGAGAATCGAACGGGCAACGTCTAACTGTGAGACGACAATGCTACCACAGCACCACCACCGCAGTACATATTAAATGCTAATCAGAGTAACTTTTCTTGAACACTGTACAAGTTCTATCTTTGAATTTGTGAGTCCCTCATTTTCTTTGCTAATGGCTCTAAATATAAAGCAAATAAAAAAGGGAAAAGGCACCCTGCCTGCTCAAACACAGCTTGTTGGACAGGAACCATCCCATATTAATTTTTCCTTCTGACCCTTTGTATATCCTCCTAGTTTAATGTATTATACTATCAGAGAACACAAATGCTGCCATTACCCAGTTCATAAAATCCCTGCTGACTCTATTGAATTTTTTTCTCTGCATCAAGACTCACCAATAATAGCAGTGTTTCTTCCACTCTGCTTCCCTCAAGATCATCAGTGTTTTCTTAATGTTGTTAAATGTTTGCCTTTTCTCCACAAAACCACATTAATCCATATAAAAATGTTGGCAATATCTTTGCTTTTCTGTTAGGTAGTATGGACAACGACACGATTATAACCATGATTTAAAATTGAAATTGAAATGGGAATATGTCTTTATTCAGTTTGGGTAATACAGCCACCACAACTTTCTCACAAGATGCTGGTACTCCCCTTTTAAAATATTGTTAAACAAAACATTCCAGATCTTTATCACTTTCTTTCTTTTCTCCCAAATTCCAGACTTCCACAGTAGTACCATTCGTCTCTGGAGACTTTGCTGTTGATTGATTATGCAGGACTTTTTATGTCATCTCTTCCTATCTTAGCTAGTAATTGTTGAGCCTCATTTACCTCTAACCTTGACATAATTAAGTCTTCCATAAACAGTTCCATTTGTGCCTTTTTCCTGCTTTATACAAATTTTCATAAAATTTCCAAAATAGCTCTAGTAACTCTACAGGATCTCTGGTTATTTTTCTTGTCATAGGCTCTCAAAGTTTGGCAACAACTGTTTCTGCTTTCTGTTTCCTAAGTCTTTGTGCTAAAAGACTTTGTGTTCTTGTGTTATCATAAATAGTTGCATAACAGCATCCTTTCTAAACTCATGCATATTATTGAAATACCCCTTTATTTTCCTTTTAGCAGTTAGCAGTTACTCTTGTTCTTGTTCTGTGAGATTGCCATTATTCTGCAATAGTCTAACCTTTGTCAAAACCTCAAAATCATTACTATTACTGTTCCCCCATATCTCTTTCTCTCTTTTAACTACCATGTTGTTAATTTTCTTTCTAGTTTTTATCCCACTCACTAGCTGCTACTTCTACAAAACCTTTTGTCTTCTCTAATAACTCTAAAATCAGTTCCTTTCCACATTCCTTAAATTCCTCTTCAACAGGTAACTGGGAAAGCTGTCCTGCATCTTTATATTAGTTTTTGTTGGTGCATGATCTGAAATAACTATTGAATGTTTCAGTTTTTTTTCCGTTCACCAACCAGTTAAACACATCCAACAAAATTCCAGTCTTCTTTCAGTCACTTCTTACAAAGTCACATTACACGTATGTCTATTCTTATATATAATGGGATCCATGTTTTATCGTCTTCCATTTATTGACTAATTTTATAATATTGCTGGTCGTCTTCCTAATCCTCTCCATCACCCAACACCAGTCTCTGTTCAACTCCAACGTACTCCTGGTTTTTCTGTTCATCTCCTGTCCTTTTTTTTCTGTCACTCAAGCATTTTCCTTCAGACTGATGGAAAAGTTTTCACTGGTAAAATCTCTGTATGGGCTTTTTTATTCTCAACAGAATTAGAAGTAGAGTCCTCTTCTCTTTGCTAGCTCACTCTTTGTGGGATAAATATCTTTATTTCCTGTTTAGCCAGTTCTACATCCAAAAATGGCCGCCATCCTCCAGGTAAAAAACATTCTGATGAATGCTGGATGCAGCAGCTTGATTATCTCTCAACATTTCCTGAATGCTGGGATAAACTTGCTTCTTCTGCCTAATGATATACTTCTCAACCTCTTAGTGCATGAAAATCTGGAAAAGCATAAAATAATAGTGGGACAAAGACCCACTAATAGGGTTAGATTTTGAATATTGCTTTTGTAAACTTAGAAAGTTGTTAGAATAGCAGCTTGTGTGTTAGCATACATCTTCTGAAAGATATAAAGTCAGAAACTCAAATGTGCATCATAATTTAATGACTTCAGTCCCTCAGTGATATGCCACAAAACCATACATTTTATGAGGAACAGACCAAAAATATGAGAAAAAAAAGTCTGGACATTCTGTGAAAATCTAGCCAGTTGAGAGGTATGCTGGTGCACAATGAGTAGTCATTTCCCCAGAGTCAATCTACCCTCAATTTTTAATACTTTTCCTTTCTGTCACAGTGTTGTAAGGAACAAATCTTTCTGCTGGTATGATTGCATCTTTACCAATATAGATCTTGGCAGCTTTATTGTGGCAAGATTTGGTGCATACACACAGTGTGCCCTCCTAGGTTCCTAGGTACCTACTAGCCTGTAGATCTGTGAGGATCTCGGAAACCTAGACTTACATTCTCTTAGCTAACAAATCCTGCTGTGGAACTCCAGGTCCACTTGCTTATTTGTACTTTCATAAAATTAACACAGGCTTTTTAGTTTATATGGTGCAGCAGAAAATCTCAAGTTTTCTGTTTTTTTAATCATATTGCAAAGCCTCATGCTCAGCCCGCCTTCTTTTTTTTTTCCATTTCATCCACTGAATCAATCTGTTCATATGAACTGCTAGTTAAAGTTTCTTCTGTTTTTTCAGCCATTTGTTATTCGACTTTCTTTCAGTGTTTCGCTTACTTTAAGTGCCGCTGAGTGCATCTGATTTTTTTTCCTGTAAATTACTGGAAGTCATCTCCTGTACTAAAGCTGAAGCTTGAACTGAATTTTGCTGAATAGCTGCAAGATTCTTCCCATCCAAAGTTTTTTTCTCTCTCTCCTTTTCTGGTAGGTTTCTCTTATTTCCTTCAGATTTCATATTTGCTGGCATCCAGGCAGTGTTATTACTAGCCAGTAACTGAACTCCATGCACAATGGTAGCCTTTACTGGCCTCCTTTTTTCAGTTTCAGTTTTTGCATAGGGGAGAGCCGTTGTCAACAACACCGTGGAGCCATCTGGAAGTCGCACTTAAGCAGGTCAGTTTTTTTATTGAAAAGTGATATTATCTTACATTGATTATACATTTCAACAAACAAAAACCTGTTTTTCATTTGTCTGGTTTGCTGCAGTCTGTGAGTGTGTATATTTAGAGATATGGGAGTGGAGAGTTCAAGAGGTCTACACACCTATGGCTAAAGCATTAGTTTTATGTTTATTATTTGCTTTGTGTTCACTGTAGCAAAATCACTGAGCATTGCAGTAATGGAGTTTCTGTTTAAATTACAGTTGAGCAATCTCAGAATTCGTATATTTAAAGCTGTAGGGTTGTCAGGGTGCTGGTTTAGTACTTGCACTCCTGCTTGTGTGTTCAATGTTTCAGTGATTTTGATTTCACTGGTTTGGACTGTGATGAAATATTTTTTGACAGACTGTAATGGACACGTGTGTGTGTGTGTGTGTGTGTGTGTGTGTGTGTGTGTGTGTGTGTGTAGTAGGTTTTATTCTAAGCTTGACTGTGAAGCATAATGATAGGGCACAGTTGTATGGAGAAGAAGATAATTTTTTTCTTCGTGCATTGCAGGTGCACTATGTAATCTAATTTAATATTTTAAGTATTTTACAATTTCATCTGTAAAATGTAAACCTTGGTATGAAATAACAGTTAGAATTGTTGAAAGAAGCAGCACAGGACAATAACAAGACCTTACATCAGACCCTTAACTATTTATTGTGACAAATCATTTGTAATATTTACCTTTAGAACCAGGAGTGGAAATGTTATTAAAGCCCATCTAATGTACACATACTGCTTTGCTATCTTGCCATCTGGAACACTGCAGCTTGCTTTAACATTAGATAACAAATGACAAGCATACCAGATAATGACTGTTGTCCTCTATCTTATCTGAATACAGTTCCTTCTATTGATGGCTTTTCAGTAGCCTATACATATGTGGCAGAAGGCAAAGACGTATTGTGGTTAGTATTTGTGGGCCTTTAGTGCAAATATTAGTCTTGTTGAAATATGTGATTATTTTATCTTTAGAAGTTATTTGTTCAGTTCTTGGATAAAATTTACTGTTGCTGGTGAATGCACCCTAGTCCTGCAATGTAGATGATGTCATTCTAGTGTTGATTTGTGCTTTTTATTTCAAATGCGAAGAGTTTTTTTTTTCATTCGTTATACAAGCTGAATTAGGCAGTGGTTAAGATTAGCTGATCCAATGATTCCGATTATGAGTTTCTGATTCTAATGAAAATTGCATACTGTGTTAATATGCTTTGTTAAGCTGCTAATATTCAGCCATTGTGGCATGGTCATCTGATAGACTCTCCTTGCGTGGCATAATAATTTGCCCTCCCTGTGGAAAGCCATTATTGTCATTCTGTTTTAAAGCACATAACCAACCACTGTTGTAACTCTTCTTGCATCTGTGAAAGTTGTTAAGATACAGTGGCAAGTATCATTACAAATATAATGTTCCATCTGATGAACAGTGCTCTTCCAAAAAAAGCTGCAGTAACTTATGTAGTACTGTTTCTCACTCTTCCTTCATTCACCCCTTCAATGTGTTTTACTTGGTAGCACACTTAGCATTCACCAAGTAAAGGCTTAGACATTGTTGCTTACTGCCTCCTTCTACATTTCCCCTTATACACGGACAGCCTTGAATAAAGTATTTTTCAGTATTTTTACTTGTTCACCTTACTATGTGCTGCTTTTACTCTGGTGAAACTGTCATTTGGTTTTTGAAGTTGTTCTTCTTTTGGCTTTTCCCAGTTAGGGGTCGCCACAGCAGAACTCCGGTCCGCTAATGATTGGGAGTAGACTTTTACGGTTCCGAGGTGCCAGCTCGACGCCCAACCTTCAACTAAGGCATGCCCATTTCACGCATGTCTTTTGAATGCCACTCGACCATGGGGAGGACATGCAGACTCCACACAAAAGGCGCTCCATCCGAGAGTCAAACGAGAGAACCTCTTGCTGTAAGGCGACAACGCTACCGCTGCATCACCGTGGCTTCTTCATTTGGTTTTTGAAGTAGGGCATGAAAATGTTCATAAAGTCACTGCATGTGTGAGTTTGCAGGCTGGCATCTAAGTATGACAATGCAAGCACTGTAGTACAGTTACTAAACTGCAGTAAACCTTAAACATTGCCCTTCACCTTCCACAAATGCAAATTTAAGAAACTAAAGCATCTTTAGTAAAAATCATACTGCCATGTCTTTCATATAATTGCAAATACTAGGAAGTCACTGTTGGCAAAATTCTTGTCATTAACTTCAATTTAAAGTGATTTTTCTGCCTTTTACCTCAAAATGCATGTCTTACCAGCATCTATGATTGCCACATAGTGCCTTTAGAATTTTAATGGAATAATTCTGTAAATTACTGTTGACATTGGTGTACCCATCTAGTCTGCTTCAGCTTGCACATATCTGTGACCACCAAAACTGTATCTCTTCTGAACAGTGGAATTCACAAATAACTTAAGTTTTACTCATTAAGGCTTTGGTAGTCCTCTTCCCTTTGTGTTTATCAATACTTGTGTTTTGTATTTTTAGTAGTTCATGTTTAAGATATTTCATACTATGCATGCACCATTTCTAATACTGTCACATTGCTTTAAGTTCCGTTATGCACAATTCACCAAACATCAAACTTAAATCACCCTTAAACCATTTCACTTTACTCATGCTTGCTCATGTTATGAACAGAAACTCCTTCATTCTAGTCATTTATAACAACTGTATATACAAATTTCTGATGTCCTACCATGCTGTATTTCACTTTAGAGCAATGTTGGCTTTATTTATCTGGTGATTTGGTAATGCAGTTGCACTTCTGCCCCTTAGATGTTCTTGATTGCCTATGTGCCTTAATTGTGGTCATTACTATTAGAATGTAACTACACTGGTGTCCCCCTCCTTGTTCTTTGATAATAGCTTATCATAATTCTACCTATTCTTTTTATCATTCATTGATATTAGACTTTTGAAAATAAAAGCACAAACACTGTGCCAGGAAAACAAAAAGAAAACAGTCCAAGTAAGGGCTTTCCTACGGTTTATTACCAAACTTCATCAAAACAATTCAAACAAACAGTTTACCCCTATTTAAAGCAAATCATTGACCAATCAGACACATCACAAACATACATATTAATGGTCGCAATGTTAAATCCATTTTAAAAATACATAAATATTTCTACAATGGATATATTCAAAATTGTTAAAAGCAATGCTGTATAACAACTGGAAGGACAATTCAAATAACATGTTGTGGTTAAAAAACTCATAGTTTAGCAGCTATCAACTTTAACACACTTGAAATACTAATGTCATTAAGACCAGGGGCTCTACTTGCATCTAATTTTAATTGCTAAAACAACTCACGATACTCAAATAAATCCTCCCAATGACCACTCCTAGGGTTTGGTGTCTCTTGTTCAATTATTAAAAATAAAAATTACTGTTAGGGCAAACAGAGCGCCTATATAAGGCATTTGAATCTTTCTTGTGTGTAAAGTCATAAAAATGTTCATAAAACTCTCTTTCTGAAGGCCCTATCTGTTTTGCCAATATAAAAACTAGCACAGGAGGTGCACTTCACTAAATACACAACACCCTTAGTACCACAGTTAAAGCGCCCTCTAGACCTTATTGTAGTATTTCTAGCTTCCAAGAATATGTCACTAACATTGGATATGTGTGCACACTATTGCACTTAAAAGTACAACATTTTCTGGTATTATTTTCCACATTATTTTTATATTTATATTTGTGACTATTTCCACCATTTTCAAATATTTCTTTTAAATTCCTACCTCTTTTTCTCACAAACACAGGGGCCCCAGATATAATTTTCTCTACATCAGGGTTTGATTTTTAACCCCCCCCCCCAGATGTGATGTTTTCAAAATCCCCTGAGTCACTGCTGTATTCATATACAAATACAACATCTTGCGACTCTTTTGATGTGCTTACAGCAATCTCGGTCTCTTTTACACCCAAAATGGGTCCATAATCATTTTTACTCTTACAGATCACCCCCTTTTTTGTTAACTAGATAAACTGGATAACATCTACCAATAAAACATCTCTTTTTCAAAAATATCAGGTTCAGTGATCATATATCGCTGATTGATAAGTATATTTCTTGGCATTTTAACCTTTCAGAGTTATGCATTGTCTTAATTTTGCCTGACTGAATATTTTTTTGCCTGACTGAATTATTTTATATATTTTCTGGCATGGTTTTATTTTTCTCATCTGTCCTGAAACTGCTTCCCCCCTATTCCTGTGGTAGAGTTTATAAAACTGGTCTAACAGCTTTTGTGTTATCTGATTGTTTCAAGGCTTGCTGATTTAAAAATAGTTTCTGTTTCTAAATTCTTGCATACACTGTTGGAAACTCCTGGTGTTCTGGCTGAAGTGTGATTCTCAAACAATCTGGAAATATATCGCTGATTGATAAATATATTTCTTGGCATTTTAATCTTTTAGAGTTCTGCATTGTCTTAATTTTGCCTGGCTGAATCATGTTATATATTTTCTGGCATTGTTTTATGTATCTCATCTGTCCTGAAACAGTTTTTTTCCTCTCCCTGCCACCCTATTCTTGTAGTGTTGTTATAGTTGGTGGCTTTGCAGTTGCCCGCCCCTACTGTAAATTGGATCTGGGACACACCTTCCAGTCTGGTGTTCACTCTGCTTAATACAGAGAGAACATTTGAGAAGGCCAACCCACTTAGGTTCTTAACCTTGAATTTTTCTTCTGCTCCTCCTTCCTCTCTCCTTGCACTTTACTAAAAGAAAAAAAAATGCCCTTTATTTTGCTTTTGCCTCTTCTTAAAAGTACTCAATTGTATTTATTCTGCTGCATTTATTACTTCTTGGTAGTAGCCTGATTAAATTGTAACTGTCATTCAAATCCTTTTGGTTTAAGCACTTGGGCTTCAGGCCAGCTATTTTACATTAAGAAGGTTTGTTGGTTGCACCGTTGTGGCAGGACAGGTAGCTTACATCCTTCTAAGTTGGGAATTGCTGAGTGAAGTCTCAGTGTCAAAGTGTATCAGTTTTGGTTTAAGCATGTAGGCTTCAGGCCAATTATTTTACATGAAGAAGTTTTGTGGTCTGCACTCTTGTGAGAGGAGAGGCTAGATTCTGCCCTTCTGAGCTGGGAATTTCTGGTTAAAGGATTATTGTGCCTGCTTATTTGAACTGTTTCTTTCTGAAATTGGTGCGCCTTGTTTGCTGTAGCATAGACTAGATTCAGGCATGCTGAATCTAGCTTTGTTTGTATAACTTGACCACTAATCCAGGCCACCTTTTTTGGAGAAGGTTCCCCTGCACCCTAGTGGCAGGAGTGTGCAGTTAGAACTTGTCTGATTGAAGACTGCTGGAACAGGGCTCAGTTTTGAGCTTTTTTACTGGCTAATTGGGTAATTTGTTTAAATCAGTTTGCTCGTTTTCTGTTGTTATATAAAAAATGTACTTTATTCATCTGTTTTTACTGTATTTGTGTTTCTTCCTACTTTGTTGCATTTGTTCTGCTGCATTTCTTACTGCTTCTTAGTAGCCTGATTAAATTGTAATGGTTATTCGAAGCCTTTGGTTGAAGCACTTAGGCTTCAGACCAGTTGTTTTACATTAAGGCTTGTGGTCTGCACTGTTGTGGCAGGACAGGTAACTTACACCCCTCTAAGTTGGGAGTTGCTGATTGAAGGCTTAGTGTCTGTTATTCTAAAAGTGTATTAGTTCTGGTTTAAGCAGTTGGGCTTCAGGCCAGTTATTTTACATTAAGAAGGTGTGGTCTGCACTCTTGTAGGAGGAGAGGGTAGATTCTGCCCTTCTGAGCTGGGAGTTTCTGGTTAAAGGCTTATTGTGCCTGCTTATTTGAACTGTTTCTTTCTGAATTTTGGTACACATTGTTTGCTGTAGCATAGACTAAATTCAGACCATTTTTTTTAGAGAAGGTTCCTCTGCTACCTAGTGGCAGGAGTGTGCAGTTAGAACTTGTCTGATCGAAGACTGCTGGAACAGGGCTTAGATTTTAGCTTTTTATTGGTTAATTCATTTAATTCAGTTTGCTTATTTGCTATTGTTATATTTAAAAAAAAATACACCTTATGCATCTCCGCTTAGCTAGGGTTAAACTATTCCTGGCACCATAAAGTCTGCTCTTCAAATTTTCCCTTAGAACTAGCCAGCTTTTTTAGGTTTAGCACTCAAATCTGTTTCTTTGAGCTCAGCACTTGTTCAGAACTGTAATTGTAAGCAATAAATAAGCTACAAATTACTACAGCACTCAACTTTCCTCACTTGTCTAGAGGAAAACAGTTTTTAATACTTAATAAATAAGCACCTATCCAGCCATGTCCAAGGGTCAGCTCCCGGTGTTTTCTCCTGTCTACCTGATGAATCTGGGCATCTTGGGGCAATGCAGCAATTGCCTTATGTACACAGACAACCCTGTCCTCCTACCATCCAACACTGCAACCTGTGAGAGATGCATTTATATAGCCAAACTGAAGCAAAGCTCTCTTCACCCAAGACTGGAATAAACAGTCAAGAGGAGAAGGTAAACACTTGCACCACACCACACTTATCACATAGTCCATCAAAACCTACACCACCAAAACACACACATAGTAACACAAAATACACACCTACATTCGTGGAGGCTGTCAGTAAAAATCTGCTCAAGCAACAGAGACCTCCAAAGCAGAAACCCATGCAACCTCCACCCGCCAACACACCCCAAATGACACATAGCCCGCAAACTCAGTGTGCCACTCAATCACAGCCCATAAGGCATAACAATGTACCCAACACTCTAGTCATAGGTGACTCTATAGTCAGGTACACTGATGTTCCACTCACCAGGCTAAACAAGGAGAAAGTTACTGTCAGCTGCCTGTCGGCTGCCAGGATCCACCACATAATGCACGCACTCAGGTCACTCCACAACAAGTACAAATATGACTCTGTCATTGTCCATGTTGGTGTGAATGACCTGAGATGTACCTGGACTGCATGAAAAGAGATATGGAGGAGCTCTCCGATCTTGTAGCCCATGCAGGTATGACCCTATCCCTGAAGTAGCATCCTGCCATCACCCAGAATGATATCACAGTACAAGGACAAAATGATTGACTTCAACAATTGGCTAAGCTTCTGGTGTCATTCTAAGGGGATCCAGTATCTGTCTGCCTGGGATGACATGATCGACAGACCATGATGCTTTGCCAGAGATGGCCTGCACCTGTTGCCCTTGGGATTCCAGATACTGGCTAAGGCTCTTGCCACCCCTATAGTGCCTTTTTTAGGCAAGATTCAAATGACAAATTCACCGCCGTAGCAGGTACAAGCAAGCAAAATCTGAGGGTTTGTTTGTGTCTTTCGGCTGTTCCCGGTTAGGGGTCATCACAGCGGAACTCCGGTCCGCTAATGATTGGCAATCTGAGGGTAATGCTACTAAGTGCTAGAAGTCTAAACCTCAAAATGCATTCACCCGAGGCACTCCTTAAAATGGAGAAAATTGACATCTGTGCAGTGACAGAGACCTGGTTCAAGGCTCCAGAGAGCACGCCCGCATTACCCGGCTATAATTCATACCACACCTTTTGGCCACCTAACCTGTACCTAATATGGACTAAAGGCAGAGGCGTGTCCATATTCATTAAGGATATCCACACCTCCAGGCTAGTTGTTCAGCATAATGCATCTGAGATTATCCAAGTGCAACTAACTCTGGGCAAGACCGCAGTCCAAATTGTAACTTGCTACAGATCCCCCACCACGCCCCAGGATTCCCACTCCTCATTTCTTGATACACTGGAAAATATTAGGGTACAACCCAACACCCTAATAATGGGCGATTTCAACTACCCCACCATTAACTGGGAAAACTACTCATGTACCAACTCTTTTGCTCAACGTTTTCTGGAATTCATAAATTCCAATGCATTGGATCAACTTATCCACACCCACACCAGGGGCAGCAATGTCCTAGACCTGGTCATTACCAACATGTGCGATTGGTGTTCCACACCAGAGGTCAGTTCTTCGTTGGTCAGATTCGACCACAAGCTAATCACCCTAGACATCCACATCCCACCCCCACCCCCCATTAAGGAAACCACCATAAAAAATTCCTCCAAAGCCAACTTCAGGTTTCTTAAGACAGAAGTGGCAAACTTCACAACACCCATGCAGACGGACAGTAGAGGTACGACTGCTGAATCCTACACAAATGCACTTTATAAGCACTTGCACGAGTGCATGGATTGTGCTATCCCTAACAGAACCAAGAAGCTATCCTGCAAAAAAAGGAAGCCAATCTGGTGGTCCCCTGCTATAAACAAACTCTACAACAGAAGAAATAAACCGTTGCAAAAATGAGTAAGATCCCATGATTGGTGGAACTCCCTGGTCAGCATCAGTAAGAAGCTGAGATCCCTCATAAAATCCTCCAAAGCTAGTTATGAAAACAAAATCACCACTGATTCTAAAGACAACCACAGAGCATTCTATAGCTATGTCAAGAATCTCAATGGCAACACTCAGATCTGGTCAGAGTTGCAGCACAATGGCACTAAATATACAGAACCAACTGATATTACCAACAATCCTGGCAGATAGGGTCATTGCTAACTTTACACTCCCCTCTCACCCCCTAAAGGGCCCATCTCTATGCCAGAAGAATGCAAAGTTCCTGTAATCACGACTGCACAGTTAAGAAACACACTTTCCAAAGCCAAGAACACTGCATTCATGGGACCTGACAACATCCCAGGCTGCATTCTACACGAACTACAGAATGAACTGGCACCCCACCTAAGCACCATGTTCAATCATAGCCACAACTCAGGCTTTGTGCCCACTGAATGGTGCATAGCAACTCTTATCCCACTTCACAAAGGGGGAGCCACCATGGACTCTGGGAACTACCACCCCATTACTCTAACAAGTCTGGTCTACAAGACCATGGAACGTATCATCATGGAACTTATAAGCAAAGACATTGGTAATCTCCAAACTCTGGACCCCACCCAGTTCAGGTTTGTAAAAGGCAGATCATGTCTCCTAAACCTGATAGACTTCTTTGAAGCAGTCACCAAAGCCGTAGATGAGGGTAAGGTTGTTAACACAGCCTATCTCAATCTCACCAAGGCTTTCGACACCATCCCCCACTCTGGAATTATAGATAAACTCACTAAACTAGGTATAAGTCCCTGTGTCACAAGATGGATTGCCAACTGGCTCACTGACCGAACCCACACTGTGAAAGTAGCAGACTCCAAATCCGACTTCAGACCAGTGACAAGTGGAGTACTACAGGGTTCAGTCCTGGGTCCTCTCCTGTTTGGTATCTACTTTTCTGAAGTACAGGCTAACACAGAAGGTCTTTGGCTAACGAAGTTCACAGATGACTGCAAACTAGGAGCCATAATCGAAACTCCTAACAATGTGGACGTCCTACAAAAGGGCCTCACTCAGACAGATGCCTAGTGTCAAAGCCATGGCCTCAAGCTCAATGCCAAAAAGTGCACTGTCACCCCCTTTGGTAAAAACTCTGTATCCATGAGCTACCACATAGGTGGTAGTCTACTTAACACCTAAAGTGTGATAAGAGACCTTGGGACACAGGTGGACAGTAGTCTCTCCTTTGATAACCACATTGTCACAGTAGGCAGGAAATCCTTCTATGTGGCACACCTCATCACAAAAGGTTTCTCATCCAGGAAAAAAGAGGTCATTGTTCCCCTCTACTCATCACTCATTAGACCCATTATAGAGTACAATGCCCCTTTTGGTATGTACCTCACAAGACATCTTCAACGACTGGAAAGGCCGCAGAAATACCTCACAAAGAGGATTACTGGCCTCAAACAGATGCCCTACGTAGACCGTCTCAAAAAACTCCAGATTTACGCCGTTGCATATCTCCTACTCGGAGGCAATCTCTGCCTAACATACAAAACTATGCCAAACCCAGAGCTGTTGAACATGCTCCACTTAAAGAAAACCCAATCCCACAGATCTACACGCTCAAGGGACCTAAACCTTGTCACCACAATAAACAGAACATGCTGGAGGGATAGATTCCTGTCCCAGCGACTTCCCATATTCTGGAACAAACTACCTACCCATCTATATCAAACAAAGCTCCTCATTAGCACTCTTCAAGAAAAATCTTACCGATTGGATGGGAAATAGGAAATTCACCCCGGGGATCACCTCTTTGGCTCGGCTCAACAGGGGCACAGGAAAATAATTTTCTTGGGTGGTGAAAGCCAGGGTAACTTTTTGGCTAGGCTTATATAGGCCCTAGGGCCAATAGCCTAGTACCTACCTATGAACCTAATCATCTATCCTTTCACAATGCTTTTTTTTTGATAATTTGGGTGTTCGCTATGATAATGTAAATAGAAACTTGAAAATGTATCCTTACGAAAAATTTTTGAGTGAAAATTTCTTGATTTATGGTCCTTGTATTTATTTACGTCTATGTAGTTAATACTTTCCCTGGAATAGTGACTAGTAAACTTAAGAAAAGCAGTGGTAGTGTTTATGTAAGCCAAGAAACTTTAAGTTTTCTTCAGTTCCTTTCCAAAATAAGCAAACATCATCCAAAAACCAAGTATATAAAACAATTCTTGGAAAAAGATTCTGAGGGGAACACAAAATTGCTCTCTCAATAATACAATACTAAGTTGGAGAACATTGTGGCACAAGGAGCACCCATGGTAACTCCTTTAGTTTGCCTAAAATATTCCCCCTTATAAAATATGAAGTTGTTCTTTAGTATTGTTTCCATACATTCAAGAATTAGGTTAACATCAATATTGGATAACTTTTACATTGGACTCAATCTAAACCATTTTCATGGGTATGCTAGAAAACAAATCAATAACATCAATAGTTATGAAGAACAATTCTTCATCAAAGATCTCATTAGTAATGCCGCCTAGGAAATCCCAAGAATCATTGGTAATATGCTTAATAGATGAGAGCCAGCTTTTCATCCTCATTCTCCAAGTTCCCTTCTTCAAAGAAAGAGAAGGTCAAGTCGGCCAAGAGACATTCTCCTGCACTGACTCTTTTGTCTGGAACTCCTCAAAAAGTTTTAATATTGGACAAGCTGTCTACCTCTTCGGCTCCACTGCCCTCGGAGCCAGTCGAGGTTATCGATATTGACACTCCAGTGTCGGCCCCAAATTTTTTGGAGCCGACCACTGAGAATTTACCTCGAAGCCGGTCCAGAGAGTTATTGCCAGTCTCCCCAACTTTACGATACGATCTCCTATATCGCAGAGATCTGGGTCACCTACCTTGTCATCCATATCCTCCAAGAGCCTTTCTGAAGAGGATGTAGAGAGAGTAGTGCTTAGACTCTCTTGAAGTAATCGGCTTTACCAAAATTATTACTGGCTCTGACCCAGTCAGTTCCGGAGCCATCAAAGTCCATTCTCCCGGTTGCTGTTCCTTCTCCAAGCCATGTTGGTCCTTCGGAGGCAGAGCTTTCGGTGCCACTTGTTGTGGAACCCTCGGTTCCAGCACCTCTTGTGTCTGTCTCAGAGTTGAGTTCCGCTCCAACACCTTCAGCGCCTTCCTTGGTGTCTAGGAGCCGAAGCTCACCAGTCGGCCCTGACAGGAACACTTGGACCCAAACTTCTTCGGTTCCGAGCCTACCTTTCAGTGCTTCGGCTAGGTTGAGCTCGGATCCTACATCCATCTCAGAGCCAATCGCTTTGGAGCCAAGGGCTACTTCCATTTCCTCAGAACCAGGACTGTCCTTGGAGCTAGAGAAATCTGCATTTGAGATGATGAGTGTGCTCTCTAGGTCATCAGCCCGGCACAAGGGTACCGATGCACTTCCACATAAAGCACCGATCTCTGTCTCAGCACCATCTCTTTCTGTCTTGGCAGCAGAAACCCACAGCCTCAAGAGCCCCCTGTTGGGTGGCCCCCAGTCTTCAGAGACCTCCCCAAAATACTGTTCTGAGGAGCCCCCATGGAAGAGAACTTGCAAGAGGAAGCATGTAGACTCCTCGGATGAGTCCATCACCTCAGACACTGACCTCGAGGAGTCCTCTGATGATATCTCCTTTGTAGATATCTTAGAGATCCTAAAACAGAGAGGCGGCTGGCCCACTGTCACCTCTTCTGCTGAGGAGTCAGTGTACCTGAAGGCTTTCCAGTCTCAACCTTCAGCCTCTTGGGTGTCTCCACCTTTCAATGAGCTCCTGGACCTAGTTAGTCGAAAGGTGTGGGAAACTCCTGATGCCATGGAACCAGTCCTTAGAAGGCCCAACAGATTTCTCTCGGCCCCCAAAGAGAAAGAGTTCTTGACCAAAGGTGTGCTTGTAGATGCTATGGTGATGGCAGCAGCCACAAAGAAGGAACTAGCGGAGACTTCTACATCGTACATCCACCAAACAGGGAGCCTCAAACGATGGATAGATATGGGAAGCGTATCTTCTCTTCAGCGGCTTTTACACTCAGATCGCTTAATTACTTCCCTCATTTTGCTAGGCTTCCAAGAGATCTCCTAAAGGAACAAGGAGATACTCCCCAAGGTACATCAACTGAAGGAGTCCTTGAGGAAGTTACTGCTCAGTTGTCCACCTTAAACTCCATTGTTAACTCCTCCATGAGGCTGATATCCTATGCAGTAGATGGAGCGAGTAGGGCAGCGGGTTCAGGAGTTTCCCTTAGGAGACACTCCTGGATGCATTTATGCAACTTTGTGGAGCCCTTCAAATCTACTTTTACGAACGCCCCCTTTGACAGTTCCTCTTTGTTTGGACCAAAGGTAAAAGATATACTCACCAGGTGCGAGCAGGAAGGGAAAACTCTTTCTGCCACTGGAGTATGTTTTTCCGTCCTTTCTAGACCATACCCCAAGGGTCAGAGAGGTGGGAAAATGTGGTTTAAGAAATCCCAGAAAATTTTCCGAGGCGCACAGGGTGATTCCTTCTTCAGAGGCAGAGGAGGAGGAGCTAATGGTAGACGATGCCTTAGAGGCAAGGGGGTCCGCAAAACCAGGGTGGACACTATTCCTTTTGTGGAAGTCCGTATCAGTGCTCCTGAAGGGGGGCCCGGCTGTGTTTCTCTGGAGCAAGTTGGGGGTCGCTTATCTTTGTATCCAGAAGCCTGGCTCAGCATCACCCAAGACAAGTGGGTACAAAGAATAATCACCAGAGGATACTCCATAACCTTCTTTCTCCCACCCCATACCACCAAGAAGATCCCAGATGTTCCACCCAATCACAGGAATCAAGCAACCATAGAAGTTCAAAAGTTGTTTACAAAGAGAGTCATCCAAACCATCCCTGCAGACTAGATAGGATTTGGAACTTACTCCAGATTCTTTTTAGTGCCAAAACAAACAGGGGACTGGAGGCCCATTTTGGACCTCAGCAAATTAAACAAATCAGTGAAGAAGTCCAGGTTCCGAATGGTAATACTGCAGTCTATACTCCCTCTGTTAGGGAAAGACAATTGGATGTGCTCCATAGACCTCCAAGATGCATATTATCACAGCCAGTCATTACCAATTTCGTGCTCTGCCCTTTGGTCTCACCACAGCCCCCAAGGTGTTCACCAAATGCATAGGGGTAGTGACAGCTCACTTAAGACGTCTTGGATTCCAAGTGTTTCCGTACCTAGACGACTGGCTCCTGAATGCCACCACCAGGCACCTACTTCTAAAAGCCAGGGATTCAACCATCCAGCTCTGCACCCAGCTAGGGGCTATGATAAATTGGGAAAAGTGTGCCTTGTTGATCTCTCAGTATGTGACTTTTATAGCCGCAGAAATAGACACAGTTGCCATGATGACGCATCTTCCTGCAGACAGAATACAAAATCTCAGACTACAGATATACACTTTACTTCTTCAACAAAGAGACAAAGCCAAGACAGTGCTGAAACTTTTAGGGAACATGGCTTCTATCATAACTCTAGTTCCACCAGCCAGACTACATATGCAAATCCTTCAATGGCTACTCTTTTTCCAGTGGTCTCTTCAACAACTGCCTATGTCTCATCCTTGTTCTGATAATAGAATCTTGCAAAAAGGACCTTCGTTGGTGGATTCAGCCCGATCAGATAATGACAGGAACACTTTTCCTTCCTCGCCAACCAGTTGCTACTGTGGCCATGGATGCCTCCCAGATGGGGGGGGCGTTATCTAGGCAGGACTGTCCAAGGCACATGGCAAGATCATGAGGCTCACTTGCATATCAATATCATAGAGATGAGTGCTACTAACTTTGCAAGCACTTCACTACTTTCTTCCTCTAGGGACGATAGCAGTCCAATCGGACAATATGTCAATGGTATAGTATTTAAACAAACAAGGAGGGACCAGATCTTACCCCCTATGTCGAGAGGCTCTTTGTGTTTGGCAGTGGGCGATATCTTCCCAATGCTTTCTAGTAGCAACAGATATCCCGGAGACAACCAGTGTGATAGCTGACAAGCTCAGTAGGGCAATCTTGATGCCTCATGAGTGGTCTCTGAATCAGAAAGTCTCAGAACAGATTTTCCACAAATGAGGACAGCCTTGTTGTAATCTGTTTGCCAGTCCGATCAACCCCAAATGCAGCAGCTACTTCTCCCTTATCCCCCCTCCGGGGGAGACACCGAGAGATGCATGTGTTCACAATTGGCATCCGGGACTTCTTTATGCATTTCCCCCTTTTCCAGTGATATCGAAGGTGATCCAGAAAGCAAAGACCTTGGGATGCAGAATGATTCTTATCACTGCTTACTGGCCTTATCAGATTTGGTTCCCTTTTCTCAGGCCTCATCTTCTAGACGATCCATGGACTCTGGACCCAGTCCCAGATCTCTTGACACACGTCAGGCACCCTCCACCCCTGCCACCACACCTTCAACTTGACAGCGTGGCTGCTCAACTTCCATCACTTGTCAGGCTTCATGATTTTTCACCTGCAGTTACCCATATCCTCACGTCTTCTCACAAGCCTTCCACCAGGAAATTATATGCTAGCAAATGGAAAAGATTTTCTTTCTGGGGCAAAGAGAAAAACGTAGATCCTTACACAGCCTCCATTTCCTTGGTGTTAGAATTCCTAACCAAACTTTTTCATCAGAGATCAGCTGCTGCTACAATCAAAGTTCAACTGGCAGCAATCTTCAGTTTTCATTTGGGACAACATGAGCCTAATCTTATAGCTCACAGATTGTGCAAAATTTTCCTTAAAGGCACTACCTTGCTAAGACCTCCCTTTCATGGACCTGTATCTCCTTGGGATCTAAATTTCGTTCTGTTCAAACTTATTTCCCCACCTTTTGAACCCACACATTCTTGTGAACTGAATTTCCTTTCTTGGAAGACCATTTTTCTAGTAGCTGTTACATCCGCCAGAAGAGTGTCAGTTACAAGCACTGTCAGTCAAACCTCCTTACGTGATTTTTCATAGAGACAGAGTTTCCCTTCGTACAAACCTGTCCTTCATCTCCAAGGTTTGCTCTCAGTCTAATTTGAATCAAACTATCGAACTGCCAGTATTTTTTCCTAATCATTCAAACAGGGCAGAATATAAATTTCATCAACTTGATGTTCACAGACAATTAAGGTTCTATCTACATAGAAACAAGGAACTTAGAAAATCATACCAATTGTTTGTATCTTTTTCTGAGACAAGGAAAGGTAAGCCAATTCTCTAAGATAACTCTATCAAATTGGATTTGTAAGTGCATCTCATTTATTTACTCGTCCAATGGCAAGGAACTCCCATTTAAAATTAAGGCTTATTCTACCAGATCCCTATCCACATCTGCTGCCTTTCAAGCCAGAGTCCCAATTGACAGTATATGTGCAGCAGCAACTTGGGCTACCCCTCATACCTTTATTACTCATTACAAATTGGATTTGGCCTCAAGGGGTAGAGCCTCCTTTGGTTCCATGTTTCTTAGGAGTATATTCCCGTGAGCCACCCAAGAAAAAGGTGCTAGAGACACTGTCCCATATGTAAGAATGAAGGCAAGATAGGACTACAGAACATAAAGAAGTTATGTACTCACCATGACATTCAATGTTTGTAGTGCATCTCGCCCTTCATTCTTGCTAACCCACCCACCTATCCCCTTCCATGTATCCTTGGAGGATCTGGAGACAACATAGTATTTCTCTTCTGTAGAGTGGAGACATTTCATCTTTGTTGTTCCTTGTGGAAATTTTTTCTATCACTTTTATAGTCAGCAGCAAACAAGATCTGGGGATTCTTACTAGTGCACTCTGGGATACCTACCTTGCCACGAGCCAGCTGAGAGACTTCAAGCTTTGTAATCGGCTGAGTCGGAGTCGAAGATCATCTCCGAACCCATATGTAAGAATGAAGGGCGAGATGGACTACAAACATAGAACGTTATGGTGAGTACATAACGTCTTTTTTTTCTTATGTGAGCTAGCCCTCTTCAGTGATGTTGATGCTTTTTGACTATAAAGTTATTAATTCCTAGCAAGCTACTTGGGGACATCAGTTTGAATTGTTTCTCTTTTGTGTAAGTGTTTCTATTGCTTATTATTACCACATTTTTCTCTTTAGCCATTGCCATCCCCCCACAAAGAAAAAAGAGGTCTGTGTGTCTAGAGTTTGCAGTGTTAGTTACCTTCCTTAAGGTAATTTTCCATGCTTTTGGTTTTGAGAAGTTGTCCTTACTTAAATGCAAAATGATGATTTCAGAAGTGTGCCCTTGAGTAGAAAATACCCCGCATGATGGACACATCCAGTGTGTCATTTGGATGGGAGAGGGCCATACTCTCTCTCTCTTCAGCTCCTTTGTTTGTGTAAAGGTTTCCTCTTCTATTCTGTGTCACATGCCAGTTGCAGCTTTGCTTGCATAAAACGTTTTTTTTTTCTCTACACATGACTACTTCCAAAGATCATGATGAGCTTCATTCATATTCCTTGGTCACAAGACCGTTTGTATCACTGGCTTTTTGAAGCCCTCTACGGACTCAGCTACTGAGGTTATGGAAAAAGAGCTGTAACCTATCAAAGTGTCCAGAAGTCTGCTGTCTGGTATCTGCAGTAGCTTCAAAGGCCATGCAGCCTGCAATTAAGGGTTCCTGTAAAAATTGAGGCAACTATTTCTCTAGATGTTGTAGAGCCAATGTCTGTATCCTTTACTGCTGTGTGATTAGGCCCCAGACAAAGAAGTTGCCATTATTTTGGATTCTGTACCTCTGACACTGAGCTCTAACACATTGTTTTTTTTTTTTACTTTAGTTACAGTAAGTTGAGTGAGACCTTCTTCAGAGCACAGCAGAGGTTTGCTATTGTCTGTTTCCCTTCCACGTTTTTGGTAGGGGATGCTCAATCACAACTTACTCTTCAAAATCCAGGGCTTAAAAGTTTTTCTCACTGATCCCCTTGTTTTTGGCCTTATCCCCAAAAGTACTGATACCAGCTTATATGTCATCAAATGTTATTGCGCAACCTATATTGGTTTCCAAGGTATAAACATCTGTTTTGACATCAGCTTTCTCAACCCTAATGTTTCTGTGATTTAAACACCAGACTTCCTGGACTCAGTGGTAACCTTGGTTTCAATGCTTGCTCTTGAGCTATCAACAGTGACATTTGGTCATATTTTTTTTGGCTTAAACTTCTAGACTGCTGATTTATTTACCTGAGGATTGGTTGTTGATACTGCTTTCAGTTCCAAGCCAGCAATTGTCATGGTTGTGATATGCTCCCCAAAGGTTAATCATAGTTTTATTGCCAGCATTATCCTCAGCAGGCCTGCTGCTGAGTCTAAGGCACCACAGCCTGTCATCCTAGATGACATACCAAAGCCTATCTCTAGATTTGTCAGGACATTTCAGCTCTTCCTTGCACTCTGCACCTCCAGAGATTCATAAGAAGGCTGTGTGGAAGAGAAAGTATTTAATTTCACGTGGTCAGTCTCCTGTAACTGACCTCATTGATGAGGAGGATATCAGTTTCTTTGCATTCTGTTCTAGCATTCTCACCTTTGAGGCAATCCTGAAGATAAGATGATGTGCAAGAGAGGAGGCTGGCTTACGGAGCTCCATATAGTCTCCACAACAGATGTTGCAGAAGTCTTTTTTTTAATCAAGAAACATCCTTATTAAATTATCACATATGATATAGCTAATCTTACATTTATATAAATGAAAACAAACCATCCTGACACAATTCTAGTTGCAAATATTATACATTACTAACCACGATGACACAACAGTCTGTCCAGTCATTCAGTCAGACATTGTATAGCTCATTCAAACCTGCCTTCTTTTAAATCTTGTTCCTCCTCTGCATGTATTGTTCCCACACTTCCCATTTTTTCCTATGTAATTTGCTCCTACCCTTTTCTAAAGATCCAAATTCCAGTTGTTTTATCTCTGTTACTATATTCGCTACTTCTACGAAAGTTGGTTTAGACTTTGATTTCTTTTTTCTAGTAACTGCTTTTTTGACAGCCACCATAGTCAGACTCAGCAAGGCCTTACTATGTCTAGACAATTCTGATAATGTATCATAGCTTAAAAAATCATTTCCTTAGTTACACCAATTTGCTTACCTAGTATGTCTGGCAAAGCAGTCTAGTCTGCAGGGAACCTTTAAAGTCTACCAACTCATTACACTCCCAGGAAATATGTTCCCAGTTACCCCTTTCTTCCGCCTCACACCTCCAACATTTGCTGTCTACCTCAGGAACAATTCTTTGGAGTCTACTTGGGGTATAAAAATACCTATGTAAACACTTCCAAGCAGAGATCCTAAATCTTCTAGACTTTGTTTCATATTTGGGAGACATACATATCTCTCCCCATTATTTTTTTTTGAATTGCTTTCCAATCTCCCAATCGTTTCTAACCTCCTGTGATTGATTTTTATAGTTATCATGCAATGTTTTATATGCCCTACTAATTATTCCTTTTTTCTGTTCTAAATTCTACTAAAAACTCTACCAGTGCTGGTCTTTGGTTTAGGACTCCACATGTATTTTTGTTTGCCTATACTCTGATATCAATCCTTGATAGGGAGGGCAATCTGTGATCTGCAGACCAAATAAATTATTGGTGTCTTCCCATTCTATTACCTTTCCTTCTGTAGGTATTTGCTTCCAATACCTTGGTTCCTTTGCCAGCTTTCTCCAGTAAATTCCAGACCCTCTTGGCTATTGTCTGTATCCCTAATTGCAGTCATCCATATTGGCAGAATCTTCTTTCTCCATTCCTGTGTTGGTTTAGCTGGTAGAGTACTTTCTGAATTTATGAATATAATATTCTGTATGATTATTGTTATTCTCGTTAAAGGTCCACATATTCAAAACCCAGTCTCTCTTTGTTTCTTGAGCTTTCCTCTTGTTTCATAATCATCCCTTTCCCCTTTGAATTAGAATTTTCTGCTTGTGCTATGTATAGGAGCCTTAACTGTATTGCTCTGAAATAAACCTTCAACTCTGGTAATCCCAATCCGCCTTGTTCTATTGGAAGAATCAGATTATCCCACTTGATTCTTGCTGTCTTCTCCTCCCAGATAAAATCCTTCAGCTCTTTATTAATTGCTATCCACAGCTTCTCCTCTGGTTGATAAAAATATGCCTGGTGTGTGTATAAGACTTAGGGGATTAAAAACATTTTAATTGGTTGCATCTTACTATTGATATCCCTATAACAGAGCTTCCATTTTCTCAGTTTTTGTATTATCTTTTGTTTAGGAGTCATTTTTAATCCATACTCCTAAATACTTCATTTTAACATATCCCCATAAATATGGATATGGCTGAACCAATTCATGTATGGGTACATCATTTACCACTATTCCTTTGTTTTAGCTTCATTAACTGTGTATCCCGAAAATATTTAAAACTGTCTCAAAATGTTCCACAACACTGTAATGCCCCTTTTTGGTTTTGTCAGATATAAAATAATATCAATCTGCAAATAGAGCTAGCTTTTCTTGACTACAGTACCAATTATATCCTTGAATTTCTGAGTCCAGAAATTATCAGACAGGAACCCACCCACTTTATATTTTGCCTCTGATCCCTCGTATAACCTCCTAATCAATATTATAATTTTACAATCAATCTTATAATTTTATCAGGGAATACAAATGCTTCCATTTCCCTGCTCATAAAGTCCCAGCTTGCTCTGTCAAATGCTTTCTCTGCATCAAGACCTACCAACAACAGTGGTATTTCCTCACATTCTGCTTCCCTCTGGATCATCAGTGTTCTGTTAATGTTGTCAAATGTTTTCCTCCCTTCCACAAAACCATATTGATCTATATCTATCAGTTTTGGCATCACGTTTGTCATTCTTTTAGCCATTATAGGCATAAACACTTTATAGTCATGGTTTAGTATTGAAACGGGCCTGTATGAAGATTAATCTGATCGATCTTTACCCTGTTTAGTTATTACAGCTACCCAACTTTCTTCCAGGATATTGGTATTTTTCCACCTCTTAAAATACTGTTAAACAAAACCTCCCAGATCTTTATCAGTTTGGTTTGAAGGTGAGATTTTTAAGCAGGTAAAGGGTGTAGCAGTGGGGGCAGCATTTTCCCCCATCTTTGCAAATTTAGTGATGCTCTCCTGGGAAAGGCGCTACATGTTTCCATCAGAATATCAAAAACATATAAAACTGTATTGAAGGTTCCTTCACAATATATTTATTTTGTGGTCAGTGGACATTGCAGCCATCCCAGAGTTCGAGTACATTAATCAGACTACACCCTTCCTAAGGTTTACCCATCAAATTGAGCTGAACCAAATTAATTATCTAGACATTACTTATGAAAAATGCTACAGGATTTTCGTCTAATATTTTTAGGAATCCACATTCTGCAGTAGCTACTTAAATTTTAATAGCGCCCACCCCCTTTACACAGAAGAAAAGGTTAGTCAAGGGCAAATTTGTTAGGCTGGCATGTATGGTCTCAGACAAGAAGTTATATGACATGGAGAAGGTCAAACTAGAAAACATGTTCATTGAAAGACAATATCTGGTCTCCTTGGTTAGATCTATCAGTGATGAGATCTCAAAAGGGTGGGAAAAGGGATATTGTCCTCTTTTAGAGATAGGCTTCGATACCCACAGAACTGGCAATGTCAATTCAAATGATGAAATGCCTCTAGCTACTTTGAATGGTGTTGAATCCTGTCACCAAGAGCTGGATCTAGACAATCAACCAACTAACTACTCTAGGTCCCTTAGATTACAGCGTAACAAAGAATCCTATATTGTGAAATACATTGTTAGTAAGTATTGGTGCATTTTGACCAGTGATGACAAGTTGAGAAATATAGTGAGACCAAGACCTTCCTTTATTTATAATTGTGCAAGCAACATTAAAAATATTGTAGAAATGAAGAATCATTTTACACTAATGAAAAAAATAAAAGGCACAAGAAAGTGTGGGAGTTGTAGCCAATGCAAATACATTTAGTAGTGCCAGGAAGTCCAACTCAACAATAGTTTAAAATCAGTTATATTTGCACAAGATAGAAATTAAAATCCAGGAAAAGTGCTGAGGTAAGGCTCCAGTGTCCAAATCAAAGTAAAAAAACAGTCTTCAGTCTTCAATAAAGGTAAAAAAGCAGACTTGAATCGAAAGCGCTTTCACATATTGCTTCCTCAGGTGTATATTAACAAAGGTAAACCACACCTATATATACTTAACTAAAATAATCATGTGACTCAATAGCCCATTTACCATTAAAGCTGTATTCTCTCTTATAGATCAGAAAGCATTGCTTAAAGCTAAGTGTGTATGACACAACAAAAGTGTGACTATTTAATAAAATACAATAAATCTAAAATACATAATATATATCTAGAAAACATTCTATCTTCATATTCATAATGTAGAGCAATGCTTTCTGATCTATAATATGTGAAAGCGCTTGTGTGACAATAAAGAAGACTTCTTATACTTTTATTTTTTGATTTAAGTCTGCTTTTTTACCTTTATTGAAGACTGAAGACTGCTTTTTTTACTTTGATTTGGACACTGGAGCCTTACCACAGCACTTTTTCTGGATTTTTGTTTGCCTTTACTGTGTTTGCAGAGGTATTCTGGTTGCTATTGGGCATTTTCTGCATAGTACAAGATGGAAATTGTTTAACAAAAGGGATAATATATTTAGCAATTTGTACCACCTGTTTAGCACTCTATGTTGGAAGAACTGAGAGACAACTGAGAAATGGATATACAAACACAATTATGACATCCTAAAACATAACCAAATGAATGTTCATTATAGACATTCAGTGGTATTTATTGGCTTTAAACATTTCTCATTTATTATTCTAGAATGAATAACACAAAACCCTAAGGGGACTCTTGGAAAGAATATATTTAACTAAAACAACTGTTATGGCAGCTCACATTAGATTCCACACATTTCCCGGGCATTAATGAATGTACTTCTCTATTTACAGTCTTAAAACAAAAAGCTAACAAGCTATGATCCATCTCCAACAGCTCATTTCATATTTTTTTGAGTACATATGCACATATCTATTCAGCAATTTACTTACTTTTATTCGTGTTTAAACGAAAGCTTTTTGTAAGTGTTTTTATTTGCTATTCTTATGTCATTTCTTTATATTTTCATTGCACTTTTGACTTTTTAAACTGTTGTATTTATGTATTTAATACTTTTCTGTACACCTTTTAGTATGAGAAGTATTTAAACAATTTTTTTCTGAACAAGTTTTCCCTTTAAGCAACAGGGCATCTTTAATTAATTACCCCACTTGATTCAATTATTCTGTTATAGAAATGGTATAAAAGTAAGTTCTGGCTATCACTGTTTTATTCTGAAGAAGTCTGTGTTTTACTGTGGATAAAAAGCTACTTGTGAATTAAAGGCTTTATTCATTTTACTGCTCTTGGTGTTTTTTTGGTTACTACTGACTAGGTGCCTCCTTTATGGAATTGGTTACTGCTCATACCAGGTAGAATTTATCTATTGGTTTTACTTCTGTGTGTTTGAATTTTTCCACCGTTGGATCCTGCCTTGTTACTGGGTATTCTCTTAAAACTTATTAGATTAAGCTAAGAGACTTAACCCAGTTGTTCCCCTATGCAAGAATGAGGAAAAAGCGCATTCATTTTTCTTGTGGCATGCTCTTTTAACCAGATTCTTTTTACATTGCAGTGCCTGCATTTCTTAAAACTGAACAAGAAAAAGAGAGAAGAAGGTAGAAAGGAAAAAAACAAGAGCACCTATTTACATTAGTATCCCATTACACTTAAAAATAACTGAGAAAACTTTACTTTATAGCATGCAAATAAAATCATGCACTATTAAAATAGTACCATTAATAAAAAAATGTTTTACTCACAATTAACTTTCTCCCCTCTCCTGAGTATTTTTCTGAACAGTAATGACATGAAGTAGGGCATATGATTTAGAGTTCTATCCAAGTTTAACAAAGTCCAATATTTCCAAATTTTCTTATTCTATCATGTTTCACAAATATAATTATTGCTTTGTAATCCCACATTTGTCAGTTTCCAAGTTACTGGTTTTATTCCTGCTCATTTCCATCTCCCAAACCTTATCTCTGTTTCATTTCCAATGTACTCTCAATTCTTATAATCGACTCTTGTGCTTTTTCCTTCTCTCAAGCATTTTCTGAAACATTGGGAAATATTTCACTAGCATAGCTTATCTGTGGTCCTTATTCCCAGAAGAACAAGAAGCAGAATCTCCTTCTGTTTCATAGCTCACTTTTTGTTGGACAAACATTTGTATTTCTTCCTTAGCATGTACTTGATCAAACAGATGATTTTGTCCCTCCAGGAAAAATATTTTGAAGATAGCTGGGCATAGTAGTTTGAATCTCATGCCTGCTTCTCAACATACCCTGAATAATGGAATAAATGTACTCCTCTTCTTCCTGGTGTATGGGTATTCATTCTCCACAAACACTCTGCTGTCTCCCACTTTTAGTATTTTGTCCTTCTGCCACAGTTTTGTCAGAAGCAGCTCCTTCTGCTGGTAATATTGCATATTTACTATTAAAGGTCTGCGTTGTTTTCTGATAGGTTTGGAGTATACACACAATGTGTCCCCCCCCCCCCTTCAGTTAACAATTCCTGTTGTGGGATACCAGTCCTGTCCTTATTTGTGCTTTCATAAAATTAATAGACTGTTCCTTCCAGCTTCTCTGGTACAGCAGAAAATCTCAGGTTTTCCTTATGTGCTCTGTCCTCTAATTGTAATATTTTTTGAAACATCTATTCTTATACATTCTCATATTTAGCCGGCCTTTTCTTCATTTCAGTCTCTGAGCTTTGCAGTTTTATCACCTTATCTGAATATCTGTTTAAAGCCTCTTCCATTTTTTCCAGCCTTTTATTGTTTTAGTTGATATACTCCATCAGTCATTTGTTTATGTTAATCAGGTCTGGGTGCAGTTGCCTTTTATTTTCCTCTAGGTTACTGTAAGTCATGTCTGGAGCTTACACTGTTTTTGTTGAACAGGTACAGTACTTTTCAGTCAGTGTTTTTTCGGATTTCTTTTTTTTCCTGGCATCTAGGCAGTCTACTTAATAGCCAGTTACTGGAATCTGCCTAGAAATTTAGGTCCACTAACTTTCTCTGATAAGTTTTTGTTTTCACACTAGGAGAGCTAGAATTAAGCTGTCACTCCATGTGCAGCCATCTTGGAAGTCCACTACAGAAGTCTTTTGCTGTGTTTGTTAGTCTTCCTGTGTGGTTCCCTCACTAGTGAACATTTTAAAGGTTGCATCAGTGCTGCCTGAGAGAACCTAGATATTTTAGTCCTAGTCCCCAAGAAAGTGGCAGTATCCTGTGCCCTCTCATAAGTGGAGATTTTAATCATGTTTCACTGTTGCAGTAATTAGTATGTGGGTTATTCTTACTTTGGTAACCCTTGGTTGTCCCAAATACCAGACATTTAACTCCTTCCACTTGGGCTGGCCAATGCTCTACACCCAACGTCAGCATGTCTGGTTAAAAGGGTTGTTAGCTAGCACCATCTTACAGTTCTTTCTTGCTGTCAGATCCCAAAGCATCTACATCTGTAGACTGCATTGGTTAGTCTAAAGGCCAAAATGCATCTTAAAGCTAATATTTGTTTTGATTGTGGAAAACAGATTCCACATTAGGACTTTCATTGCCTTTGTGTTTTTTTGCTTGGTCCCCAAGCATGAGTTCCTAGTTGCCTCCTTTGTGCTTATTTTAACAAGTGCACTGTTTATCCCAAATCCCTTGCTCAGTATCTAGAAAAGGAAAGAGGGTGTCTGAAATTTTCACATGCAGTGACTGGTTATTTATTTATTTTTTACCCCTGTTGTAAACACAGAGAGAAATATCCAGAACTACAGAGGGTGGCAAGACACAGTTGTGCCTAGTCCACTCAGGGTTGTGATTTTTGAAGGAGAGGAGATGCCTTTGTAGTCCTTTCCTATGACTGAAAGTGTCAGAGACCACTGTTGAGTACCCTTTGGAGTCTGGCATGTCTCTTGACCTCTCCACATCCACACAAGCTGATGGACAAGGGTTGTCAGTTGGGTCTGAAGTTTCTCTGCAGGCATCTGCTGCCTCATCCAGGACCAAGCCTGAATCCAAACCAAACAGGATTCTTCCTGGCTTTGCCTCATCTTAGGCATTCAGACTCTCAACTTCCACAAGCATACCAGTAGGCTGAGTATTTGCTTCACAATGTAGCTCACAAACAACATACTGTACTCCTACTAGGCATCCTGCCCCTACAGAATATGTTTCCGGGAAAAGAAAGAGGGAATACAAGGAGAAATGGGGTAAGACTCTTACTTCTGCTAGTGTGGAGTTTCAACATTCTGATCACACATTGTGCAAGCTGCAGAGGAGGCTTAGAAAAGTGCAGTTCAGGCATGGGCAACAGCCATATAAACAACAGTCACACAAAAAAAATAAATAAAATACAAATAATTTCCAGAGAGTTTGCAAGGCCAGAGATGGGGTTTCTTGACTGTTATCGGGCAGCTGCTGTCCACCTATGAGTGATCAGCAGCAGCCATGAGGCCTTGCATGATTGCTTCCCTCTTGAGGCAGTCAGGGGTCTTCTGTTCCTTCATCTGTCATCTTCAAAATCTTTAATTAAAAGAACACTTATATTTGGGGTAAAGATCCCTTCCTTTCAGCACAAATCTCCTTGTCCCATCCCCTGGCAGACATCCACTTATGAGAAAAAAGTGGGAAAAAAACAGAGGTCTTCAAACCTCCTAAATAAAGTAACCATCTAAGAAGTCCCACAAGACTAGAGAGGGTCCTGCTATTACTCCAAGATGTAATTCGTATAGTTCACTTTTGCAGTAATCCTTACTTTTGTGATTTTAGCTGCAGAAAGCCTGACTTCCAGATCTTTGCATGCTTCTCCCTCCAGTGCAGGCAGATGTCCACTCTTTAGGGATATCAGAACTTTAGCTGTATAAGACTGACATTCCCTTGTGCTATTTCAGATCTTTCTTGCCAGAGTTCACAGTGCATGTATTGTGTTATAGCATCAGTAGTCTGGTGATGCTTGGCCTCCAGAGCTCAGTCAGATAAGTATCACACTGAGGAAATTCTCTTGATGCTGTGTGTGCTTGCCTCTGTTGTTGAGATTAGCATTGAGTTATTAGAAGTGTAGATGACAAGCAGTGTTTTAGGTTATGTCCTCTGGAAAGAAAGAAGGAAGGTAGTTGTAAAAGTCTTTGCAGATTTTGCTTAAGTCCCAAACATGGCATTGAGAGCTGTGGGGTTTGCCAGGGTTTTACTTTGACACACAGAGGCTCAAGGCCTTGACTTGTACCACTATAACATCTTCCACTTTGTCTCTAACCTCAGACTTTCCACTAAGGAATGATTGGAAAAATGAACTAAGGAAAACACAGTTGGGAGCTCAGGAGATGTGATTAAGGTATCTGATCTTGCCTGGCTTGAAGATGTGAATCTAGTGAGGTGTTTTTGCAGCCCCAGTCCTTGTATCTCAAACATCTGAGATCTCTGGCAAATCTCCTTTGTTGGCAGTCATACCTGTGCATCAGGGTCTATCCCACAGGTCTATATTACAACCCCGAAAGATCTAAAATGCGAATGTATGTACATTGACACATAAAGGTCGATGTACATACACAGTGAAACACATAAACAGTGAAAATCAAAATGCCGAACGTGTTTCATCAGCAAAACGCGCCACACAGGCAAGTACAAAATAAAAAAAAAAATACATTAAGATGCTTATGCAGGGAGGCAAGCCCCCCTGCACCCCCCTTCTTAAATATACCAACTCAGACACCACACTACAATGGGGAAAAGGATATATTTCCTTATCCCCACCACCGCGCTGCTGGCTAGGAAACACGTTCGGCATTTTGATTTTCGCCGTTTACGTGTTTTGCTGTGTTTGTACATCGACCTTTATGTGTCAATGTACATACATTCGCATTTTAAATCTTTTGGGTTTGTAATATGTAACCCTAACCCACTGAGCCAAAGGCTGTCTTATGGAGTTCAGACCAGACATCTTATCGTTGGCACCTATGGCTGAAGCATATTTCATAGTTTTAGAAGGGAATGATGGTTAAACTAGTATTTCCTTGAGGAAGGAGACATTCTGTGTCAAGACATGGAAGCCTAGGAATTCCATCCTCATACACAGACATCCAGAGCAAGTGCTTAAATTTCTTAAACACGGAATGCTCACTTCCAGATACCTGCAATTGTCTGTACCTCAGGTAACTGGTGGAGCTTCAACCCATCCCACCCCAGGCTGTTCTTCAGGAGTTATTTCCTTCACTCAAGGATTTCTTCATGTTCTGCAAAGGCTGCACCTATGTGCAGATCAAACGTCAGTGTCTGGAGTTCTGTCTGCTAAGAGAAAGAGGGTTCCATCCTCAGAGAGGGATGATGAACTCCTTGGAGTGTGAGTGGGAAGAATTGTACTTTTAAATGTCTTTCTACTAGGATATTGCAAATACTAATGACATCATGTCCTCTGCTTCACCTGCTGAGGAAATCTCATTTGGTGACACTCTTTTCAGAATGAAAGACCACTTGAAGTGGTAAGCCAGGGATGTAGTGTATGCACAGATATGTATTTTGACTTGCTGGGTCTGGATGCCCCTAAATATGTGTCTATTCCTCCATTCTTGGGAACTCTAGAGGATAACTTCTTCTAAGGAATTAGGCACCCAACCTCCTGTTCCTAAATAGTCTGATAATTTTTATAAAGGAACATAGGTTTTACAGTGTTCAGGAACCATATGTGGAAGGTCTAGCAGTGGTCTTTATGTATCCAGAGAAGAGTCAAAACTGGCACCTGCTCACAGTACTCTTCCCAGTGATAGAGAAAACAAAGTGCTGGGCAAATTTTGGGGAAAAAACTTTATATAGTAGCCACTCTAGCCTTCAGAGCCATTAATTGTCAGACGCACATAAACAAGTTTGAAATTCTTATCCCGGACCAGATGAAGGTGGAGATGTGTAATGTGGATTTCTGGATAAAGTTATTGGACTTCACACAAACCATCAGTCAGATGGCTAAACATGTCATCAAGTGTAGCTGTGATGCTGTACATGCAGATGCAGGTGGCAGCTACAGGGTCTGTAAGTAGAAGACATGCCTGGCTGAGGCTGTAGCTTTTTCCAGAGGATGTCACAATGCATTTCTTTAATGCAGCTCTTGATAAGTGTCTGCTCTTTGGAAACCCAGTTGATGAAGTACTCAAAAAATAATGGAAAGGAGGAAGACTATGCAGTCCGTGAAACAGCTTTTTCACTTCTCTTTGCTTCAGTATGACAAGAACCCCCATCAAAATCTATACCTTTCTGTTGCAGTTAAGGAAGAGATGAGGAAGCCTGGTAAAAAGAGTCCATGCAAAATACATGTCAGGGAGACCTGAAAGGGAAGTTAGAAACCATGGTAGTCCCAAATATCAGATGCAGCAACAAAAGATCACACACGGCCATGAGAACACCAAGCAGTTTTCTAAACAATAGTATTTTATTCAGATAAAATCTCTCTTAGTGCTTCGGCTAAAAAGCCTTTTCAGAGTATAAAAAACAGAAATAGCACACATTTTTTTATATACAAAACAAGTTCCCCAATTATTCAATAAAATAACTAAAGCAATTCTATCATTACAAAACATTTACCCAATTAAAACCTTCCAATTACATTCTGTATTAAGTCCCTTGGGGACTAAAGTTTCGTTCTTAAATATAAAAATAGATTCCTTTTGTAATAGATTAAGCTTCAAAAGAGAAGTATTGAACTGTCCATCTTAACCTGTTCTAATATACTGACCTGAAGTCCTTCCAAATTACTACCGTGATGATATTATTTAAAATGTGCAGCAGCTGGGCTCTCCATCTTACATTTCTTTATTGTCCCCAATATGTTCTAAAATTCCAACTTTAAATGACCTTTTGCTTTCACAAATATAGTATTTATTACATAGACCAGAAGGGGAAGCCTGGGGACTCCCAGGACTCTCTTCTCCTAGAGAGTACCTGTGTCTACATGGATCTTCTTCCTTCCCTGAAGGCCCACCTGAGTTATATCCACAACTCAGTCTACCAAAAGATAGCATGTGGTATCACCTAATGTATTTAGAAATTAGTAAGGCATCATAAAAAAACAGTTGAGAATTGCAAATAATCTACCAGGGTTACAAACTTAAGTTCTTAAAAAACAGAGATGCTGAGTATTCCTCCTCTGTGCAACAGATCAAGTGCATGTGGCTTCACCCAGTTCTACAGGAGCACTTGCAACTTGTAATAGTTGTAGTAGTAGTAGTGCCAGTGCCAAAACAGAAACAAAGTAGGGGGTTCTACTCAAGAGTTTTCCTAGTGCCTAGCAAGGAGGTTCCATGAAGGTCCATTCGGGTTTTGTCAAAACTGAGCATCTACCACAAGGTCTCAAAATTCAGAATGATGACATTGCAAATCCTCTTTCCATTCATTTTTATTTCAAGCTCCGATGGTTGCCCTAGACATTTAGGATATAATCGTATTTATCTATGTGGAAATTGTTTTTTTCTGACTGGTGCCACATAAAAGATCAGGACCCTGTCGTGGCACTGGTGCCCTTGATTCTACAATACTTAAGTGAGTTGTTTAGCTCATGCTTGGCAAATACCTCTGTAAAGGTAAAGCTCTCAGCCCTTTAAGGCTACGTGCCTATGGGTCTTCCTCTTGCATCGTTACAGCCTGTTTAACCTTCCTAAAGACAGTCTCACATTTGAGAGTGGCTAAAGTGAGTATTGCTTCTCCATAGGACTTGAGTTATGCTCCATAAACAGTGACACAGCCATGTATTCAATCAGTTGCCTCAGCGGCCCTCAAATATCTTACTTGGAAAACTACATTAACACTTATTAAGAAGCTTTCAGAACTATAGGCCTCATGTGCAAAGAAGACTTTTTAGTTTTCCATAAGGACTGGGTCAGTCTTAGAACCATTCCCACCTTTATGCTGAATGTGCAGATACTTCCTGAGGATTTTTGCAATGGGACTGTGAAGGTAAGCATCTTTTAGATCTAAAGTGACCATGAATGCCTAAGGGGATTAGATTTTAAAGGGTTAACATTTTGAACTGGGGAGCCAGCATGAACGTGTTTAGTCTTGAAAGATCCAAGATATGCCCTCAGGTTCTATCTTTTCTTGAAACAAGGAACAGGCTTAAATAACATCCTGTGCCCCTTTATTTTAGAGGGGCTAGTTCTATGGAAGCCTGAGTTAGTAACACATCTACTTGAGTAAAAGCCTCCTCCAGTTCACCTTTTGCAATGGAACGAATACCCGCTGGTTTTGGGAAAGATGCAAATTGCAGTTTGTAGCCTGAGTTGTCCTGAGTAATGTTTGCCCATTCTTTTAAGAATAGGGAAAGCAGCAGGGGAGGGATGATTGGAAGAAAAGGGTAGGGAAGGGTTTGGGACTTGGTGCGGGGGGCAGGCTGAATCATAGCTGCTTCCTACTGAGCCCCTGTGGCCAGGACCCAACAGGCCTGCTACCTTGGTCAGCTTGCCATCTTTCGAGCAATTTTTCTTGTCTATTCCTTCTGTTCTTTCTACCTTTTCTCTGGAGTTGAGAGGTAGAAAAGGACCAGCCATTGGCAGAGTAATTCCTGCTAAATATAGGTGTCTATTGTCTACAAGGGGGGTTAAAGTCAGCAGAACTGGAGGATGCCATACTGTACAAATTTCCCTGATGCTTCCTTTGTTTGCCTAAGAACTCAGCTAACAACTCAGCCCTACGATTAATAGTCCTACTATTAAAATCAACACAATGGGGACAATCTGGCATGTCATGCTTCAGGCCTAAGCAAAACAGACAAGAGTATGGAAGTTCTGATGTGGAATTTGCGTTCCACACTCAAGACAAGTTTTTATCTTTAAGAACATCTAATTAAGCAGTAGAATATAAAACAGAAACGGTTCCCAAATTGGGAGCTTAGCTTTGTAAGTCCTCTGGTAAGGACCAAAGTATATTTTCTGACCCAGTGCTTCCAGTCCCTTCAGGCTGAGACAGTCATCTCAGCATGGAAGTCCTGGGACTTTTGGGATACATCGCTTCATGTATTGTGATGAGTTCGCTATGAAAATTGCAGAGGAGAAAGATTCAGTGGTACCTCAAGAATGTGTGGTGCGAACACAGACATTCTCTCAACCACAAGATACAAGTCTTCCCTTGTTTAAAAAATAAGTTAGAGTGGTAGATTCAGGCCTGCATTCTAAACAAAGGAGTTCTCTTTTGAATCAACCCACAAAATCAAATCCTAACTACAGATGCTTCAGATCTGGCATGGGGTACACATTCCAGTGGCGTTCAAGTACAGGGAAAATGGACCAAGCCTTCTTAAAAAGTCCTATAATCCAAAAAGAAGTGTTGGCAGTTCTAAAAGGCATGTTGGCCTCCTAGTGAGGGTAGACACCACCACAGTGATGTGGTACATAAACAAATAGGGCGGAATGCACTCTTACCCTCTATGTCACTTAACCATCCATCTGTGAGGTACAGCTCAGTTCATGGGAACTACATTTGATGGGCCCAGCACCTGCCAGGGTAGAACATTATTTTAGTAGACCACCTCAGCAAGTCAGAGACAGATCCTCATGAGTGGACTGAAAACAAAGGCATTTTTCATCACACAACTCAGAAGTGGTGTGTGCCAGAAATAGACTTTTTTTGCCAAAAAACAAAACGGATAGTTAGAAAAATGTTATAGAATATGCCTTCCCTTCCATAACTCTCATCAGTAGGGTGGTATTAAAGATCAGGGAGGAGGGGCCAAGGGTGATCTTAATAGCACCTTTTTTAGCCAAGGCATCACTGGTTTCCTGTGCTCCACAGCCTGAGCAAGCAGGAACCTTGGCTGCTACTTCAGAAGATTAGCCAGTTAACTCAGAATAAGGGAACCATCATACACCCCAGCCTGAACACCTTGAAGTTAACAGCATGGATGTTTTAATCATTTCCCCTCATGGGTTTTCTTTGATAAGGATGTCTTGGCTATCCAGAAAATCAAGTGCTACAAAATATTGCTTATTAAAATTGAAAATATTTATGAAAATATTTACTGTTGGTGCAACTCAAAAGGTCAGCTACCACTAACTGCAAAACTACCTCTGGTGTTAATTATTTAACTCTACCCTTTTTCATTCCTGTCAAAATTCATGCATCAGCCATTCTGCTTCTCTTCCTATGCAGCCACATCTTTTTTCTAACCCTCTTTTGAAACAATTTCTGAAGGCCATCATCCACCTCAGGCCTATTAGGAGAGTACATTCTCCTTGATGGGATCTGTTTTGTTTTCAAAAAGCTTACCTTGCCACCTATTGAGCCTGTACCTGCTACTTGACATAAAGTTTCTTTCCTGGAAAACTGCCTTTCTGGTGGCCATTACCTCATCCAGGAGGGTCTCAGAATTGCAAGCCCTATTGTGCACCATGCCTTTTTTGATTTTCCACCCTATCAGGGTCACACTCGGAAGAAATGCCTCCTTTATCTCCAAGATGTTCACTGAATTATCTATGAATCAGTCTGTATACACCTTCCTGCCCTTTTACTAATCCTTAAATCAGAGGAGAGCACATTCCTCATTCCCTAGATGTCCATAGACAGCTCAGATATTACCTGTACAAAAGCAAGAACATTAGGAAAACAAACCAACTTTTTTTGGCCTTTGCTAACATCAAAATAGGATAAACTGTAAACAAGCAAATCATTTCCAAATGGATTTCAAGCTGTATTACCCTTTGTTACAGGCACCAAGGTAAACAACCCCCTGAGTGTATCAGAACACATTCCTTCAGGGCTACTGATGCTACTACATTTTTTTTAGAGGGAGGGGTCCCACCAAAGATCTCATGGAAGCTGCCACCTGTTCTTCAGTACAGACTTGTATCAGTCACTACAATTTACCAGTCTCCCCCAAGACCACAGTCAGATTTGCCTCTGGTGTCTTGCAGGGTATTCTGACTTCAACATAATTTGTTTCCAACTGCTCACTTCCTTGCTATGGGATTCTTCCTGTATGCAGAGATTTCTTGTTTGTTTGCCTCTTATTATTTAGGACAAGGAGGGAGAACTTCTTTAACCAACCTTTGCAGTAAATCTATAAACACAATAAATTGAGTGAACAATCCATTCTTTTATCTTTTTATTAACTGTGTGAGGGCGTGACTTTTTTACTTCAATTGATATATATATATATATAAGATTTCATGCTTATGATGTTCTGAAGAAGACAGTTTAACTTGTGTAGAAAGCGCTCAACTTATTTTATGTAAACAATTTAAGTGTTTCCAGCACAGTATCCTGTATTCCTGGCGTTCATTCACCTTTGGTGTGTTTGCAATTCTTCCTGTATGGTTATTAGTGCAACAGTAAAACGCAATGAAAATAGTACAGTTGTGTCTACTTACTATATGATTATTTTTTTGTTCTTGCTGCATGGTCTGCATCATGGCTTGTCGTAATTGGGCTCACTCCTCTCCCGTACCCTACCCCATTCCCACCAACCCCTGAACACATTACATTTATAACTAACCAATTAACCCCTCTCTCAAAACACCTCCCTTCCTGTCACTCTATACCAATTAAGCCTACCCCACCCCCTCCATACTTAATACTCTTTCTTAAGTACTTCAGAACTAGTCACAGCTCCCTCCCCTTCTTTTTCTCATTCTATACCTATCCTCATTCCATACCTAAATCTGTTCTTATCCTCTTTGAAAATACATGCCCTATCACCCTTGAACTCTCCTTTATATGTTGTACCTACTTCTACATTCCATCATCATTGTTTTAGCATAATTCAACCTCTCTTCATTTCACCCATTCTACTTGTCCTATACCACTTCTCATATAACACTCAATTAAAACCACTACACCCTTCTCCAACTTCTGTCTTTAATACTCAAATCTCCCAATCATTATACTCATTTAAAATTGCTCCCTCTAGCTTTCCAACCACTAGCTCCACCCTTCCTAAAATCAAAATCTCTCCCTTTACTACTACCATTCCAAAAGCCAAGCCAAAATATCACTGTGATCTCCAAGCACTTCCCAGCTCAACTCATCTGTCCAACATCTTGCTTCTATCTGAGCCAAACTTTACCCATCAATAATAACAGAACTGCTTTTCCAACTACAGCTCACCCTAAACTCCCCCCAAAAAACATTTATCATTATACTCTATGAACGCCTGAAGCATAGTTAACAAAATGAGTGAATTTCACAGTTGGATGGACAGTCACACCCCTGATATAATAACACTCACCGAAACATGGCTGAAACTTTACATATCTGATCAAGAATTCCTAACCCCAGGTTATAACATCCTACATCTAGTCAGGTTACAGAAAAAAGGTTGTGGTGTTGCTATAATGCATACCAACCATCTTACTCTTACCCCATTCACTAACCCAACTCCTCTTTTTCTCCTGCTGAACTTCTAATTGCCAACTGCAAAATCATTGCTCCCAACAAGCTAACTGTTGCTGCAATTTACATACCCCCAGTGACAACATCAC
The DNA here is from genome assembly GCF_019279795.1 of Protopterus annectens. Taxonomy (NCBI): domain Eukaryota; kingdom Metazoa; phylum Chordata; order Ceratodontiformes; family Protopteridae; genus Protopterus; species Protopterus annectens. The sequence goes on along the minus strand of NC_056751.1, from coordinate 295,602,539 downwards.
TGAAAATATCCTGTACTGGCTTCACACAAGATATACCCAATGAAATCATTGTACTTGGTGATGTCAATATAAACTGGACATCGCTGTCCATTGACCATCCTAGCTCATGTATTAACATACATGGCTTCTCCCAACTTATCTCCACTTCGACCCATACTAATAAACTAAACAACTCCAGCTCTCTTATTGACTGGATACTAGTTTCTAATCCACATAAATATCACTACCCTGAATCTTTATTTGACTCGCTATGTGACCACTCACCACACCTGACCACACAAGTACATTGAATGACGCAAACTCTCCAACTTCCAACCTGATACTTTCAACAACTCTTGACGAGGCTGTACCAAAAAGTCAACTCTGTATTTCTAACTATTCTAAACTCCCCTGCCCCTCTTCAAACTGTAAGAGTTAAATAACTCAGTTCCAACTGACCAACTCAAACTACACACTCTCTCATGCATAAAAAGGACTTGGCATGGAAAACCTGGTCCAAAACAAAATCTCCTCCACATCTTCAAATTTATAAATCTCTTTGCAACCTTACCAAAAAAAAACACATAATCAAAGATAAAAGTAACTTTTACAACCAAACTCGAAGCTCTCACATGACCACCCCAAAAAAATTCTGGAGCTCTATCAACCAAACACTACATCCAGGAAAACCCTCTACTCCCAACCCTTGCCCAAACAATACACCCCTAGAAACAGCTTCCATATTAAACAAATTTTTTATAGCATCCATCAGCAAACAAATGTGAACACCTAACTTTATCTCCACCTCTGTAAACCCTACCTCCCCTCAACCCAAAAGCACATTCTCTTTTAAACCAGTAGTGTAGATCAGAGTGTAAAGTGTGTGTGCTATACCCTTAAGAACCATGTGAGTTTGTACATGCATGTATAAATTCAAGACGTGTGCAATCCCTAGTGCCGTTTTGTAGAAGCAGCCAGAGAGTGAGCATGCATGATTGCAGTTGTTAGTTTATATATATATATATATATATATATATATATATATATATAAGTTACAGTCAATACTCAACAATAGTAATGTGTATGAAATAAAGCTGCTTGAGCAGAACCCACTAAGACCCGTTTATTCTTATCCTAACATGAAAGTGACATGTCAGAACTGGGATCGAAGAGAGAAGAATATTCTGAGCCATGAGATGTAAAGACAACAGAGAATGTAAAACCGAGAGAAAGGAGCATAAACATAACCAAAAAGAATCAAAGGTAATGAGAAATAAAACGAATTATATACTTGATGCGAAAGACAAAAAAAAGGTCACAAACCACAATATCCGGCAAGCGGAAAGTACGGAAACGTTTAACTAAAGAAAATGTTTAAAGATAAAAGTATTTGATGAAATGATTAACTGTAAAGCAAAACAAGTATGTTTAAAGCAGAAAATGAGTATGTTTAAGGCAAAGTTGGGCATGTTTAGAGTAAAACGAGCACAAGAGAAGTACATTGGGCATGAAAGGTTTTAAATGAGCAAAACGAACGGTAATAATAAGAAAGGAAAAGGGCACATTAAGCAAAAATAAATCAAGATTACTGCATGTGTTTTGGCAAAGTGTTGTGTTTGGGCATAACTATGACTTTGTATTGTATCAAGGGCGTAACTAAAGTTATTCGAAGTATCTCAGTGTGTAAAAGCGCTTACAGTGTGTGCTTATTACTGTGCATGTATTTCGAAGAGTTCATTGTGCGCAAAGTGAAATTATTTTGTGCAGTCCACTCAAAGTATAGCTATTTCGAGAAAAATGTTCTTGTGTTGGGTGTGTCTGTTTGCAAAGTACCGCCATTACAGAGTGCTTGTTGTACTGTAGAAAGTTGCCTAGTAAATTACCGCCATTTTGGGGACATTTCAGTGTGCTGTATACAGTTATTCACATAGTGCAGTTACTTCAAAAGTTATTGACTTTTAGGCAACAGAGGTTCGATTTATTTGCATTGTGCAGTTGCTTTATATGTTTCTTACACTGATAAGGTGTTTTTTTGCAAAAGACAACATTACAAGAGTATTACAGTGCTTGTGAATTATTCAGTCACATCGTAAAGTTCTCAAATGTTCCTTAAAGTGATGACTTTAACAAGTGATGGTGCATGACTTTAGCATTTCTGCCTTTACCGATAAAATTCTGAAAGCATCGAAAAGCCCGAGAAGTTATTTCGCAAAGTTCAGTAAAGTATCGAAAAGCCAAGAAGGTATTTTGCAAAGTCCAGTAAAGTGTCGAAAAGCCCAAGAAGTTTATTTCGCAAAGTCCATTTATTCAAAAGTGCTAGGAGTTCGTTCATTCACATAATTCTGATAAGCTGATGAAATTATAAGTTCAGAGCACAAAGGCATTGGACAAGTTCTGTTAATGCCAGAAACTTATGCATATGTCCATGTATATTCATGCTTATTCGCAAACCCCTTCTCTGTACTTGTTAATGTGGCAGACAGATTTCGAAAACCCCTGCCAGTTGTCTTTGATCAGAGTATTGCAGAGAACTGGGGAATATTTGAGCAAGAGTACGATATTTTCATACAAGCAGCTTATGCAGATAAAGATGCACGCACCAGGGCATTTATTTTGCTAAACCTAGCAAGGTCTGAGGCCTTAGAAAGAGACTGTTCATTTGTGTATGCACCAGCAGTGTATGATGGAGAAGGTGCGGACTGCCATATTGTTGTACAAGCTGAATCAAGGGAAGGCCCCGAGTACTTGAAGCGCACGTTCAGAGAAATGTGCAACCCCCCCAGACGAATGTTACGTTAGAGAGGCATTTGTTTTACACAAGAGATCAGAAACCAGGGGCAACATTTGCAGCTTATGTAACTGACTTGAGAAATAGAGCAAAGATGTTTCAGTTTGGTGAGCTAAAAGATGAGTTGATAAAGGACAGGCATGTATGTGGTATTAATAGTGCTGCTGTGAGAAAGATTTTACTTTGTGACAGTGATTTAACGTTGAGCAAAGCCCTAGAGATTTGTCAGATCCATGAGGTGACAGAAGAACATGCAAGTATGGTTGCGAGTGACAAGAGCATGGGTTCAGTTGTCTCCAGAGCAAACATGGATAGTATTCAACACATTACAAACAAGAACAGGCCTAAACACGTGGCAGTTACAGGATTTCCAAAGAAGCCACGAGGTTTTCTGGAAAGTTCCAGAAAAAGTGTATGCTCCAGCACTAGCTAAGTGTAACACCAACGTGAATTAGCAAAACCCAAATCTAGCTTTATTGTTACCTGTAGCAATTGTGGTGCGAATCATGACTCTAAAAGACAAAAATGCTTAGCATTTGATCAGCAATGTCAAAAGTGTAAAAAAATGGAACCATTTCCAAAAGTTTTGTAAATGAAGTTAGCCTCACACAGTTGTAAAGAAAGGTCACACAAAAAAGCAAATTGATGAAGTAGAGCCGAAACAGTTAGCTTTCTGTGTAGATGGTGTATCAGTGCTTGATGAAAGAGTTGATGCAGTGAACTTATTAACAAGAAGTGAAGTATTTTGTATGGTCCAAATCAATGGAAAAATCCACAGAGCTCAAAGTAGACACTGAGTCAAGGTGTAACGTTATATCAGCAGACACATTTGCAAAAGTGAGAAGTAATGAACAACTCAATGTAACCAGTAGTGAGAGACTTGTTGCTTATGGAGGTGAAGAAATTCAAACAGAAGGTTCAGTGATACTTTCATGTTATGTGGCCGAGAACTGGTACAACTTGTTCTACAAAGTCTGAAGACCAGTACAATTTTTATTGGATCTCAAAGATAGTTTAAGAATAAATCTGCTTTCTTTTGCTAAGCAAGTTGATCATGTGAGTGCAGTTCTGAGTTCCAATTTCTCAGAGTATGCTGATGTTTACAATGACAAATTGGGCAAACTTCCAGTTGTGTTTTCCATGAAGTTAGACCCAGAGGTCACCCCAGTAGTCAGACCTGCAAGAAGAGTTCTGATAGCTATGCAAGACAGAGTTAAAGCTCAGTTGGATAAAATGGTGCAGCAAGGTGTGATTTGTCCAGTCACAGAACCAACTGAATGGGTGTTGTCCATGGCAGCTGCTCACAAAAAAATCTCAGATGAAATTAGAATATGCATTGACCCAAGAGATTTGAATAAAGCATTAGAGACCGTATCATCCAATGCGCAAAGTTAAAGTTGCAGCTCTAATACCAAAGGCCCACTGTATTTTCAGTTTTGGATGCAGAGAGTTCATTTTGGCAAGTGTTGCTTGATCGCAAATCCTCATTTCTAAGTACTTTTGGTACTTTGTTTGGCAGATACAGATTCCTAAGGATGCCATTTGGAACAAATTCTGCAAGTAAAGTCTTCCAACGTGCAATGGAACCAATTTTTTCAGGTTATCCTTGTCCCATAATAGTAGATGATGACGTATTGGTTGGAGGCAATGGTGAAGCAGAGCATGACAGAAACCTCAAGAAAGTTCTAGACAGAGCACGTGAAGTTTATATAAAGCTCAATCCTCTGAAGTGCAGATTCAGACTTCCAGAAGTTACGTACATTGGTCATTTGTTTATAAGTACAGGCTTGAGACCTGATCTGACCAAGTAAGCAGCTATTCTAGAGATGTCAGCGCCAGACAATGTACAAAGTTTACAACGTTTTCTGGGCATGGTCAGTTATTTAGGCAAATTTATACCAGACTTCAGTGAGTTGACAGCATCTTTAAGAAAGTTAACACGCAAAAATGTTGCATGGTCATGGTTGGAACATCATCAGAAGGCATTTGAAGACCTTAAGCAGAAAATTGCCCCCCCCCCCATTTTAAGATACTTTGATGTGAACAAACCAGTCATTCTATCCTGTGATGCTTCAAAATTGGCCTAGGCGCAGTTATACTTCAAGAAGTCAGACCAGTAGCCTATGCATCTAGAATACTAACCCAAACTGAGATGCAGTATGCCCAAATTGAGAAAGAGCTTTTGGCTATAATATTTGCATGCTCCAAGTTTCATGATTATATCTATGGTCAAGCTATTCAGATTGCAACTGATCATTATCCTTTAGTTATTATTCTAAAGAAGCCTATGTATTCCACTACAGTCAAATTACAAAGAATGATGCTCAAATTGCAAAAGTACAATTTCAAATTGATCTACACTAAAGGCAAATTGCTTTGTCTGGCTGATAACTTATCCAAATCTCCCAGAAATACAACTGAACAGCTTGAAGCAGAGACTTTTGACTTTGATGTGATGTCAGTGTGTAATTTTTCTACCACTAGAATTGATGAGTTAAGAGATCACACTGACTGATCCAATTTCACAGAAGCTCAAACACTATATTAATGTCGGATGGCCATCAAAGCTATCTAGTGGATCACCTGAGGTGCAAGTGTATTTTCCTTACGGAGATGAATTGTTGATGGAAGATGGCATTATTTTCAAAGGTCCTACAATTGTTGTTCCCGTTTCTTTACAACAAGAATATATTCAGATTATGCATCGTGGTCACCCAAGATCCACATCCACTAAGAGAAGAGCAAGAGAATTAGTATTTTGGCCTTCATTATCAAGAGACATTGATAGAGTTCTTTCTTTTTGTTCAGTATGCAACAGTACTAGACCGCATTTGCAAAGAGAACAAGTTCACCTAAATCCAACTCCTGAGTGGAACAATCAACACTACTTAGTTTTGGTAGACTCTTTTTCGAGTTGTTTGAGATTGATCTACTACCAAACTTAACCTCAACTACTGTTATTACTAAGTTGAAACATCATTTCTCAGTTCATGGTAGTCCACACAAACTTTTTTTCTGACAATGGTACTCCATCACTAGCAATTGTTTCAGAAATTTGCAAAAGATTCAAACTTTGTATATGTTACTAGTAGTCCTGAATATCCTCAATCCAATGGTCTTGCTGAACGTGTGCAGTACAGAGTGCAAAACAATTACTTGAAAAGTCAAAGAATGATAATACCGATGTATTCTTGAATTTGTTTAATCTCAGAAACATACCCCATGATGATATTCTTGACTCACCTGCTCAGACTACTTTCCAGGCAAACTAGAACTATGCTACCTATTTCTTCAAGTTTATTGCAGCCTAAACCTAAGAAGAATAAAGCCATCAAGGCTCAATTGTTTAACAAGCATAATATCCAGAAATCTAGTTACGACAGATCGAGCAGATTACTTCGTCCGTTGAGGGAAGGAGAGATGGTACTAGTTCAGACAACAAAAGGTTTTGATTGGATAGATTACAGGCATCTGTGCTGAGCCAAGTTCCTACTTGGTAGATTCCGAAGGTTTTGAGTATAGGAGAATCGCAGACATCTTCTTCCTGTACCAGAATCAACATCATTGCAGTCACAACATTGTATTTTTGATGCAAACTCTAAATCAAAGAATGAGTCGGACACTGTTTCCAGACTAGAATATCTTCAAAAGTCTGATTCTGTTCCGCAAAGTGATTCAAACATTCCACAGGTCAGCCATTTTGCAGAAACTGTCCCAGTTGCTAAATCTAATTCCCAGTTTTATCTCACACGATATGGACGAGTTTCTAAGCCTAGTGTGAAATGGACTTGATTGTGTATATATATATATATATATATATATATATATATATATATATATATATATATATACATATATATCTATATGAATTTAGTATTGTATAATGCATGTCTATAGATTACCTGTGATTTGTGCATGCCAGATGATCTCATGACAAATTGCATGATCCATTTCTCAAAGAAGAAGGATGTAGATCAGAGTGTAAAGTGTGTGGGGGATATATCTTTAAGAAGCATGCAAGGCTGTACATGCACATATAAATTCCAGACACGTGCAATCCCTAGACCCATTTTGTAGAAGGAGCCAGAGAGTGAGCATGCATGCATGATGGTAGTTTAGTTTGTATATAAGTTACTTAAGTTACAGTCAATAATAAACAGTAGTAATGTGTTTGTATGAAATAAAGCTGCTTATACAGAACCCACAAAGACTTATTTATTCGTGTCCTAACACAAAAGCGACAAGTGCCTACTAGTTATATTAAATACTTACTGCACAAATTGAAACCCTGCTCCTGTTCTGCTGATATCCTACCTTCACTCTTTCTCAAGTCATCTGCTAACTCACTAGCCTTTCCCATTTCTCTTCTTATCAACGGTCTGTAGCTGAATCCAAAGTACCCTCTATCTGGAAACAATTCTATACTATACCAATCCCCAAAAGATGGAACGCCACTGAACTTTCTAACTACAGGCCAATAGTAATTCTATCCCCTCTCCAAAATATTAGAGAAATGTGTACACATACACATCATGGACTACTTAGACAAACTACTAACCTCCACACAGCATGGCTTCTGCTCCAAGCACAGTACCTCAGCATCCCTCATCTCCTTCGCCAGTACTATATCACTTGCTAGAAACCACAACAAACTGATAATCTGTCTATTCCGAGACTTCTCTAAAGCATTTGACACTTTCTCCCACCCCCTACTGCTGACCAAACTTGCTGACCTAAATCTTTCTAGCTCTACTATTTTTTGGTTTTCTGCTTACTTCACTGACAAACATTAATCTGTAAAATGGCATTCCTCACTACCACATGCCCTCCCAACAAGATGGGAGTACCTCAAGAATCTGTACTAGGTCCACTATTTTTCAATATCTTTACCAACCGCCTACATATATTCTGTCCACAATCTTCACTCATACAATATACTGATGACTCCATAGTCATCACAATAGCTGATAACCTCTCTGAATTGAACACATTAACACAAACATCTTCATGTCTGTTGAAAACTGGCTCTCCAATAACCAGCTAATCTTAAATAAAACAAAACAAAAAAAAAACTCTTACTTCTTCCAAAATCCCTCTGTCACCTAAAACTTACTTTCCATATCACATCCCTTAACAATACTTCCATCACATCTGAATCACATACTAAACTTCTTGGCGTTATCGTAGATGACCAACTCAATTTCAACCATCATGTGCTCTATTGCATCAAGAAAACCTACCAAAAACTACAGAAACAAAAAATTCTTATCCAACAAGGGGCTAGGATCTCTCTTTCACATGCCTACCTTCTCCCCAGTCTTTTCTATGGCACACAAATCCTCACCAACCTCCAGACTTTTCTCCTAACAAAAATTAGAAACCACTTACAATAAAGCTGCTAGATTTGCTGCAAACCAAACCTATAAATCACACCACTGCCTGTCCCTTTACTCCATAAACCGGTTACAATTCCCTCACCAACTACTTGTTTCACAGTTGCAGGTCATACATGCTGTCCTATACAAGTCCTCCTTCAGTTCAGATATCTTGTATCCCTGTACACTCCTGTTAGGGCTCTCAGAAGTTCTGACTAAAATTTGTTGTAAATCTACAAGCCAAAAAAGAACAGTAGGAAAAACCTGTACAGCTACTCCCTCTCCCTCTCCTGGAACAAACTTCCCCTACACATTAAAAATATAAGTCACCCACAACAATTCAAAACTGCTCTCAAAAACTTTCTAACCAGCTCTTGGACCTGCCACTGTAAACTCCCTCCATGAACTTAAATGACTCTCCTCTTCACCAACGACCCTATCTGACCTTCTACATAACCTCCCTACTAAATCATGTTTCTCTCACATGCTCTCCCCTATTCATGCTAACTTGTTAAATGCTTGCCCCTCTAGCTAATATACCCTTATGCTGTCATATTGCTCCCTTCACTATTGAATACACCACTCAGTTATAGAAAACACTCTAAATAATACCTCTCTCACTTTACGCTCTCACTATACTCCATATACTTACAGCATACATGAATTGATGTAACGACTTCTCTTTTACATTGTATAATGAAACTACTTTGCAAATAGCTAAGTCAATTGCTTTTGATTCTTACTCAGATTAATTGATGACAAACTTATACTTTTCAATAACTTGTAACTTAGACTGTACGTTTTATATTGAAAAAATGTTTTACTACTTTAATTAGTGTACTGTTTTTATATTCTAAGTTTTTGTTTATTATTGAGGAGCTTTTTTCCCTTGGCCTCTGCTGAAAAAGAGCAAGATATTGGACCTTCTGATGCTGAAATCCCTGAGAGAGGAGAAGGTCATTATGTAAAATTAGAAAAGGCTCTTCACAGTGATATACTAAAATATCTATTATTGTTCTAAGTTTTTACACAGTTTTTTACACAGTTATACTTTCCTTTTAGTGTGACAAAACACATCTAAAACAGCTTATTTTGGACCTAAGCAGCCTAATTGCACTTTGTCCTCAAAGAAATGTTCCATGTGGCTTCAGTGTTGTCAGTCCTTGTCTGTAGAAGGAGTCTAGATGTGCTGTTTGGACCACAAGAATGCCTACCTCTACATCGAGATCACAAAGGAGTCCAGGAGGCTTCTGTACTTTAGCAAAAATGACAGCCATTTTTGGTTCCAGACTTTAATGTTTAATCTGACTTCAACCTTAGGATGTTTATTAAGTGCATGTATGTAGTAGCAAAGTACTTCTGATTACAGGAGGTCCAAAGTCTTCCCATAACTTGGACGACTAGCTCGTAGCTGCCTCTCCTGTACAGATCCCCTTGTTTGTAAGGGAGTCTGTAATCTGCTTGTTGTTTTCTCCAAGAATAAATACCCAGCACAACTGCTTACATTTGTAGACTGCAGTTTGTACACAAGGTTATACTGTACAGGATTCTGCATGGACAGAATTCTGTGTCTCAATGCCATAGTCTCATTTTTCTTGTACCTTTGATACCCACAGTTTACTGTGTTTTAGGGTGCTGGACTGCATGGAAACAGCTATAACAATAATTCTTCATAAAGATGACGCATGAAAGTTCATCAGTGGAGTATGCAGACCCTGTAAAATATCAGATCCATATTTCACAGGCCTTCAAGCGTCAGTTATCATGGTGGATAAATCCAAACAGTTTCATTCCTTTGCAGTCTTTTTCACTTACCACCCTCCCTTTGATAGCACAGGCAGATGCATCAACTTTGAGGGATGGGGAGGCTTTTCAATAGACAAGATAGTTTAAAGTTTGTTGATGTCATCAGAAATATCCCATCTTATCAGTGTACTGGAGATTAGAGATGTGCTTTTGACAATTCAAGCCTTGCAGAACTCTCTCCCAGTGGGAGCTGTCAATTTAGAATGGCAGTTGAACTGGGCATCAAAAAGAAAGAAGGGAATTTGGTCTTATCCCTTCTGCCAAAAAGACTGAATGTGAAAATGGTCATTGTCCAACTACTACTCTTTTGTAGCTACCCACTTTCTTGGGGGAGTCCAGTTCCTTGGCAAATAGGCTAAACTGATGCCTAATGCTACCATACTAGTGGCCTCTCAATACTTCAGAATCAAAGGCATTTTCCAGAACTGGACAAACCCTATGGTAACCTTTTAACCTTCCTTGCCATCACCAAGTGCAAGGACTTCTCTCTCATTTCATCGTTAGTGAAGTCATTGAAGAAAGCTTTAGCCTACGTGTGGCCAGACAGAGTCCTCCATGCTTCCTCCAGTTCCTCAGATGACAGGATTCATCTGGAAATCAAACTTTTACAGAATCAAGTTCATCCATCTTTGTAAGTTCTTATGGGCTCTATTAGATCTTGTTCCACATTCTTCTGTCCCATGTTTTGGAGAAGCCATTGTTCTCGAGTTGCACAAGAACATCCATTGAGTGTTTCTTACCTACATGTGTACGTCTTGAACCTCAGCTTGGTTTCTGTGCTTCCAGTTGTTGCTAATAGTCCTTCCTTTTCTGGAAGAATGTCAGTATTGTGTATTCCTCTAAAAAGACCAGCACAAGGGAAAATTTCAGGGAGTAAGGGATGTGTTGTTCAGTATATGGAAATTTTCAGGGACAAAGAGATATGTTTTTCAGTATAGGCTAACAGGGGCAAGTGCATTTGGCTGCTATTTTAAATTTTCATTAAGGACAAGAATAAGATTTACTAGCAACTGTATGCAGAGACTTCCGTGGAATCCCTTTTTCAGTATGGCCCCTGCTTGAAAGCTTTGATACCCGTATAGGCCTTGTCCATTTATTCTGGAAAAGTAGATTCATATTCCTCTTTAATCTTCAGAGTGCAGGAGCTCTGAGCTGCTTACCTGGAAGACTTTTTTATTGGTAGTAACCAGAAGGATTTCTGAACATCCTACTGTTTCCTGAAGAACCACATTTTCTCTCCGTCAAAAAGACAGAGTTTCTATTAATACCAATCCTAATTTTATGCATAGAGTTGCAAAAACAGCCAACTTTAAATTGGTTTATTCATTGCCTGCATTATTCTTTTCTCTTTCTAATCCTATGGAGTACTTAGTAAACTTTTAAGAATGTTCACTTCCAGCTGAATTTATTTATTATTTATTTGGTATTTGTTTACCAGGAAAGTCTGGGTCATGAGGTACTCATTTTCAGCAGAGGCCAGCATAGATAGAACCAAGTCTATATGCAAGAACAACAAGCATTTTGTTTCAGTTTGTTAAAAAGCACTGGACCATAGTGTCTGTAAACTTACCATTTCTAGATGGCTGAATGATTGCATAAACGTTTGGCATCTTAATTATAACAAAACATTGCCTGAAGTCACTAAAGCGCATTTTGGCTTTAGCTACCTCAGTAGCCTTTTCAAAAATGTAGCTGTTGGTGACATTTGGTACCAGCTACGTTGTCTTCTGTTAACACATTTTCAAAATATTACAAGCTGGACTCTTTCCAAGATCTAGATCTTCCTTTGAGACTACTGTTATTTAGAGTATATTCTTTTAGGGGTCCAGTCAGTAAGAAGAGCTTGGGACTCTGTGCTATGAGTTACCAAGGATAGACTGTTATGAAATGTGAAAGTTACATACTTACCATAATGTTAAAGCTGTAAGAATAGCTTTATTATTTGTAGCAACACTGCCACCCTCCCCTGACTTGGTAAAAAAAAATGTACGTGCCATAAAATATCTTCTTTAGTAAGGCTAACCTGACATTGGAGAGGGAGAGTGGTGTAATGTATAATGGGAGGGGGAGGCACTTGGTACTCTGGTAAAATGTGGTTTGCCAAGCAGTCATAATGCCTGTGGCCTTAGACGTAATAGTCACTGAGGCTGGAAGTACGTCTACAGATCTAGCTTTGTGATAGTACAAACTTTAAGCTTCACCAGAGTTCAGTACAGTATAGCAGTTCTGTCTTTAGAGTTCATAACTTCTATAATGCACCCTATGAGTTTTTAGGGTTGCTACCTTGTCCCTCTTTTTGCAGGGCAAGTCCCTTTTTGGGCAGTAGCGTCCTGTGGGGAAAGAAAAATAAAAACTGAAAAATGTCAAATGGCCTGAGATTTTAGGACAATAATAAGTTTTCTTTAATAGTTGGGTGACACAATTATTTTGTATGCGTAACACCTAAAAATTATACGAAACAGAATAAACAACTCAAATGTTATAAGAATAAGCTTTCATTTTGGCAAAAAAAAATGAAGTTCCATATTTTGCACTGGTTATGGGTATGGCTTGCCCTGCAGAATTTCACTTTTCCACAAAAAATTACCTTCTTTGGCATTTGAAAATGTGGCAACCCTAGATTCTTTGGCTTTTGTCACTGTCTTTTTTTTTTTACTGCACAATAAACATCTTTATTAAATTATCAGATATGACACAGGCAGTCTTAACATTTACATAAATGAAGAAAAAAAACACAAAATGACAATTTAGTTGAAAACATTATACATCACAGACACCATTGAAACAACTGAAGTTGTAAACATTATACATCACTTATAATCTATCCAGTCATTGTGAGTTAAGCATTATATGGCTTATTCAAAAAACAAGTCCCATTTTTTCCTATGTAGTTTGCTCCTTCCCTTTTCTAAAGATCCCAATTCCAGTTGTTTTATCTATGTTACTACACTTACTATGTCTAGTAAAGTTGTTATAGATTTTGATTTCCGTTTTCTAGTAATTGCTTTTTGGCAGCCACCACAATTAGACTCAGCAAAACTTTACTATGTCTAGGCAACTCCAATTCTGTATCATAGTTCAAAGAAATAATCTCCCCAGTCAGTCTAATCCAGTCACCCAACATCTCCGACAGAGCAGTTTGCAGGAAAACCCGAAAGTCTGACAGCTCATTATACTCCCAGATAATATGTTCCCAGCTACCTATTTCTTGTCAGTCACATCTCCAACATTTGCTATCCACCTGAGGAAAAATTCTTTGGAGTCTACTTGGGATATTAAAATATCTATATAAACACTTCTGGCAAAGATCCTAAATCTTCTAGACTTTGTTACATATTTGACAGATATACATATATCCCCCATTGTCTCTTTGTGAATTGCTAGTCCAGTCTCTCGTCCCAATCCTTTCTAAGCTCCTCTTATTGATTCTTATAATTGTCATGCAGTATTTTATATGCTTTACTAATTATTCCTTTTTTAACAGCAGCTTCTATTCTAGATTCTATTAAAAACTCTACCAGTGCTGGTCTTTCATTTATGACCCCCCTATTTCTTTCTCTTTCCTGTACTCTGATATTGATCCTTGATAGGTAAGGCAATGTCTAACCTGCAATCCAAATAAATTATTGGCTGCTTCATATTCTGTTACCTTCCCCTTTCTAGTTATTTGCTCACAATACCTTGGTTCCTTTGCCAGTTTTCTCCAATAAATCCCCCCCTTTCCTATTATCTGCATCCCTAACCACAGTCATCCCTATCAGCAGAATCTCTTTTATCTGTTGTCGTGCTGGTTTAGTTCTTAGAATAGTCCCTGCTATTATGAGTATAACACTTAGTATGATTTTTGTTCTCCCTAAGAATCTGCATCCAAAATCTCAGTCTCTCCTTATTTCTTGAGCTTCCTCCCTGTATCTTCATCATTCCTTTCCATTTTAAATTATAGTTTTCTGATTGTGCTATGTATAAGACCCTTAACTGTGTTGCTGTAAAATACCACCCTCAAATTATGTAATCCTAGTCCTCCTCATTCTGTTGGAAGAATAAGCTTATCCCACTTGACACTTGCTGTCTTCTCTTCCTGGATAAAATCCTTCAACTCTTTTTTAATTGCTATCCACAGCTTCTCCTCTGGTTGATAAAAATATACCTGACCTGTGTATAAGACTAAAGGGATTAAAAACATTTTAATTGCTTGTATCTTAGTATCTGTATCGATACAACAAAGCTTCCAGTTTCTCAAATTTTGTATTGTCGTCTGTTTAGTCTCTTCCTACATATCCTTAGCAGCCACAACAGAGTAATTTCTAATATATATACTCAAAAATACTTCATTTTAACATGTCCCCATAAATATGGATATTGTTGGACCAATTTGTGTGTGAGTACATAATTTACCGCTATTGCCTTTGTTTTAGCTTCCTTTAGCCTACCTCTAACCTTGGCATATTTAATTCTTCCATAAACATTTTCATTTGTACCTTTTCTTGATTTCCATATTTTTCTGCTTTGTACAAACTTTCGTAAGATTTCCAAATGTTTCTAATACTTCTGCAGGATCTGTTGTGGTGATAGCCCTTTCCTCTTTCTGTTGCCTGAGTCATTGTGCTAAACGTTTTTGTGCTGTAGTATTATTATCAAAAAACAGTTGTTTAATAGCAGTCTTTCTACGCTTGTGCACATTATTGAGGTAATCCCTTATTTTCTGTTTAGCATTCATCGGTTGCTCCTTTTCTTGTTCTAAGAGATTCCCCCTATTTTGCAATACTTTAACATTTGCCAGTCCCTCTAAATAATTCTGGTTACTTCTTAACCATATCTCCCTTTCCTTTATTTCTACCCTAGTTTTAAACTCCACTTTAATTTTCTCCCACTCCCTAGCTATATTTTTAGAATAAAATTCCTCTTCTTTAGTAGCTCCTGAATTAATTCCAAAACCCATTCCTTAAATTCCTCTCTTTTTAGCCGATAGGTAGGAAAGTGCCAATGTCATATTTTTATTTCATTAACTTGTTTTATTTTAGTTATTATTGGTGCATGATCTGAAATAGTTATTGTGTGTGTTTCAAGACATTCAATGAAATGCACATGTTCCTGTGAGATGTAAAAATCTATCTAGCCTAGCCCTGTTTTTGTATATCAGTGAATATAATATGTAGATTCATGCAGAACTCCTAGTATTGAATTCACATCTTCCATGCCAAACATTTTCATGAATTTCTTCAAACCTACCCTCTTTTGTTATGTTTTCCATTCTAGGCCACTGTTGCAAACCAAATTCCAATCTCCACCTATAGGTAATATTCCTTGCTGAAAGTTGATTATTTCTCCCAGAATTATACTAAGGTCCATTTCAGCAGTTTAAATGGAATGTAAATGTATGCCAGTGTAATCCTCCTCCCTTGCCAGTAGCCCCTTAGTACTATATATCTTCCATTATTATCTTTTTTTCCTCTTCTATCACTATTGCATCTCCTCTTGCAATTAATATAAGTACTCCTCTTTTCCTTCGCCCCAGTTATTCTGCTGAATAACCATCCTAAAAACCTTTCTTTATCAAATTCACATGTTCAATTCTTTTCATGTGTGTCTCCTGTAGCATAGCTGTTTCCACTCTGCAATGTTTTAATATAGTTCACTACTCCTTCTTTTTTGTATTTATGTGTAAGACCATCATTCAGATTGAATGACATTACAGAAAGCATCATTTTCTTATATAGTTATTATTACCACCATTTATGTACAACTGCTTTTTTGTTAAATGTCTACTTCCAACTAGTATGTTACATGCATATACTATTCGGCAGGTTGGTCTTTTATACAGTTGTTTCTTGTCATATCCATTTGTGCCTATGCCACATCCTACATAACGTTTTGTTTTTGAAAGTCCTCAAACAAAACAAACAAATCCCCCCTAAAATGTATTGACTTAATAATAACACACAAAACTATGTACATCTTCGAATATTGAAGTTTTTCCTTCCTAATAAGAACAAAAGTTCTAAGTTGATAGCAACACAGACAGGCTAGAGGTAACAAAAAAGAAGGGTTAGTCATGTTAAGATGCACTGTACAGCCTCTGCTATTAGTAAGTGCTATTTGATTTTTTCTATCTTTACAGCTCTCCCAGCTGACAGAAAAACACTTGAATGCTTTCAGAAAACACTTTCTCTAAGCCATTTGTCTTTATCAAGTTGTTTTCTAGTGACATGCTAACCAGACACTCAGCTGCTAAGGGTACATTGTTTACCAGAAAAAAGCCTTATAATTTTCAATCTTCTTTTTCATTTACATGCTTTGTAATAAACTTGTTACTGGATAATGCCTAGGGGCTTAACCCAGTCATTTCCCCATGCAAGCATGGGAAAAGGCACATTGATTTTTTTTCTCATACACTCTCTTAACCAGACCCTTCTTCTACCCCACTCCTCCATTTTTTTCATTTCAGTGCCTACATTTCTTAAACGTGAACAATCAGTAAAAACAATATGAAAACTCCAGCAAAGCTAGAACCACCACTGAGTGACCTCACAAACCTCTTGTATCAGAGGCATATGGGATATATGCAAATGACCCTTATGAACATCAGGTATTTCAGCTAATTGGCGATTCTGAATGCCCATGAATTGTTTTGTCATTTATTTGTCATAAGAAACACAGGGCTGTTATACCCAGCTGATGTCCATTGTTAGGGTCACTGCAAAACTATCCCAAGCAACAAACTAAAACATTAAGTGAGAAGGTCAGATCATATGTTTCAACTAATTCTTATGCTTAGTCAAACACTCTGCTTGTGCTGTGCTGATGAGGTCATAACAAGGCCAAAATATGCATATCCACAGCTAGTGAGGTTTGACTTTATTGGCCTGAAATTGTCCATTTAAATGATGAAACAAGTTATGGGCATTCAGAATCGCCAATTAGCTGAAACACCCAATGTTCATAAGGATCATTTGTATATATCCCATGTGCCTCTGATACAAGAGGTTTGGGAGGTCACTCAGTGGAGGTTCTAGCTTTGCTGGAGTTTTCATTTTGTTTTTACTGATTGGTTTTTCAGTGACGTTTTCACTTATTGTTTTAGTTTAAAAGTGAACAAAGAAAAAGAGATAAGGGAGAAAAAGAAAAAAACAAAAGCACCTATTTATATTAGTATCCCCATTGAATTAAAAAAACTGAGAATACTTTACTTCGTCTAATTGGTTTTGTATTATCTTTAAAACTCTCACAGCTGGGAAAACACCTGATTGTCTTCAAAGAACATTATGTCCTAGCCAATTTCTTTGTTCCTTTTTTTTTCTTTTCCCTTAGCCAATCCCCTTCCACCAGATTGTCTCCCTGGAGACATGAAGACCAGTTGCAGAACTGCTACTTACTCTAGCATTTGCTAGAAAAAAAGGCCTCATAATATTCAGTACTCTTTTTCATTTACTTGCTCTCTGTAATCAGTCTAAGGTCCTTAAGCCAGTCATTTCCCCATGCAAGAATGAAAAAAGCACATTAATTTTAACTCTGTCATGCCTTTTTTAACTAGGTTCTTCATTTTTTTCTGTTTCATTGCATTGCCTGTATTTCTCAAAACTGTACAAGAAGAAAGGGAGAAGAGGGGAGAAAACGAAAAACACCACCACTTGTTTACAATCCCAATTACACTTAAAACTAGCATGCAAAGAAACCACGCACCACGAATACAGTACTATTAAGAAAAGAAACCATGCACCACAAATACAGTACTATTAAGAAAAGAAAGTATTTTCTTTACTTAGTTAGCTTTCTCCCCTCTCTTCCCCTCCCCAAAGCATTTTTCCAAACATTAATGACATGAAGTAAGGCATGTACTTTAGTCCCCCACAAATCCAACTAATTTTGAAAAAGTCCAATATTTCCAGAATTTCTTGTTCCGTCATATTTCACAAATATAATTATTGCATTATAATCCCACATTGTTACTGGTTTTATTACTGTTCTTCTCCATCGCCCAGATCCTGTCTCTGCTTCATTACCAACGTACTCTTGATTCTTCTAGTCAACTCTTGTGCTGCCTTCCTTCTCTCCAACAATTTCCTTTGAAATACTGGAAAAGGTTTCACAGGTACAGTCTCCCTGTGGTCTTTATTACCAGAGGAACAAGAAGCAGAATCTCCTTCTCTTTCACAGCTTACTTTTTGTTGGACAAACGTTTGTATTTCCTCCTTAGCATGCTCTTCATCAAAAAATTATTTTGTCCCTCGAGAGAAGAACAGCCAGATACAGCAGTTTGAATCTTACACCTGCATCTCAACATTATATGAATAGTTGAATGGATTTACTTCTCTTTTGCCTGGTGTACAATGAGTAATCATTCTCCACAAACTCTGCTTCTTCCACTTTTAGTATTTGTCCTTCTACCACAGTTTTGTCAGAATCAACTCTTTCTGCTGGTAAGATTGCATCTTTACTATTAAAGGTCTAGGTTGCTTTTTATGGCTAGTTATGGAGCATACACATGATGTGCCCTTTCAGCTAACAACTCCTGCTGTGGAATACCAGTCCAGTTGCTTATTTGTGCTTTCATAATATTAATGCAGTCTGTTCCTTTCAGCTTCTCTGGTATAGCAGAAAATCTATGATTTTCCCTACATACCCTGTTCTCTAATTCCATTATTTTTTGAAACATCTCTTCCTGAGCAGTCTCATATTCAGCCAGTCTTTTCTTCATTTCAACCTCTGATTTTTGCAACTTTATCATCTCATCTGAATGTCTGGTTTAAAGCTTCTTCCATTTTTTCCAGCATTTTGTTGTTTGTGTTGATATACTCCATCAGAGTTTTGTTTATTTTAACCAGGTTATTATGCAGTTGTCCTACATCTTCCTGTAAGTTATTGGAAGTCATGTCTGAAGGTTGCATTGCTTTTTGCTGAACAGCTGCATAACTTTCCCCAGTCAGTGTTTCTTCCTCAGTTTTTGTAGCTGATTTTTTTCTACATCTTCTATATTTTTTTATTCCTGGCATCCAGGCAGTGCCCTTACTAGCCAGTTACTGAAATTTACCCATAAACATAAGTCTGTTGGCCTTCTCTGCTGAGTTTCTGTTGTGACACTGGGAGAGCTGTTACTCAGTGTGCAGCCATCTTGGAAGTTCTCTTTGTGACTTTCCTTCTTGTATGATTTATTGTGCATATCCTTTAGAATACAGATCTCATTCTTCCTTTTTTTCTATCCCTGGTGTGTATTATTCTCTGATTTCCATCTCAAGTCTGTGTATACTTTCACATTTGCGACTAGCTGATTCCTCTCTCCCGCACTGAAAAGTGGCTGGTTTCCATATGTTCAACCACTGCTGCAGCTTTGGTGTCATAAGAAAACAAATCTAACCTTATTGTGTTTCCAAAGTGTGATGTGTAACTTAAATGAGTTGAATAAGATTTTTTCTGTTACTGAATCCTGTGAGTCTTAGACAGTCCTGCTAGCAGAGACTTATTGATTGACATGTTTCCTCTTTTTATCAGTTAATTCTTTTTTTATGTGTACATTTGTGTTCTACCATGTACCTTTTACTTAATTACTATCATTCCGTGAGCTAGTCTCAAATTCTTTACCTAGGTTCAAGTGCACTAATTATTCCATGTTCACCTTGTCAACTTTAGTGATGAACCAGTTATAAAACTAGGTTGAGTTATACAGATAAGATGTCTCTTGTATAAAAGTGTGCTCTTGCCAAACTCCTATGCAATTTCCAATCAGAAGTTCTGACACTTAATCCTCCTGAAGATCTGTCAGTAATCTCTTAAGTGGCAAGAGCTATTCTTAGTGGTTTACAGTTACTCTGTTCCATGTAAAACATGCTTTTTTAAAAAGGGGCTATTACTGCCATCTGCCAGTCTTTTAGTACCCATCTAATACCCAGAAGAATCTATATACTGTTGTTACTGATTAATGTTCCTCTGATTTAGCACATCTGTCAGTTCTGTGTATCTGCTGGTATATGTTGTAACATGCATTACTATTTCTTTGAAAGTTTAACAGCTTTAACACTGTTCAAAGTACCAGTGGGCGAGTCATGTCTGGTTTCCCACACATTGATAAGTAGTCTATTAAGTAACCTAAAGAGATGGCAGCAAGCCAAATCCATAACTTCGAGGTAAAGTTTGGCTGTAAGGACTAGGTCATTTGGGCTTGGGAGTGAAGCAAGGCTGGGCATGTGCCACTGCTCAACAAGGTGTTGCCCCTTTCCATCATTTCAATATCTTGTCTATGTTATTGGGTGTGATGAAACATAAGAAGTGAAGCATAGGAGGAAGGATATCTTTATCTTTCATTAGACGTGATGCAGCTACAGCCTCTGAAATGCCTCTCCCTGCAGGAAGATCTGTTTGAAAACTGGAAACTGTTCCTGGGATTCAAAAAGAATACCGTATGCTTTTGTAGTCTGCAACCACTGCAAGGTGCAGGTTACTTGATAACATAAAATCTGATTCAGAGATAAGTTGAGCTACAGTGAGGAAGACCTCATTATCAGCTACAGTAATTTGCATCTCAGAATCAGGTATTAGTACCGCCAGTGGTAACAGCACTTTTGGCAGTAATTACAACTTACTGCCCATTTATTACATTGGCACAAACACTCCTCCCCATTTACTGACACATACATACCCACACACACCCACACAGAGTATGCAAACCCATTCTTAAATCTACATTCATGTTGTGTCCACCATTAATGGATCTTGTTCCTCCTTTAGACTTTATACAAAAAAATGCCCCAATCTAAGAATGTAGTTGCTTCACAGCTAGAAGTCCTTTCTTGGAAAACTGTTTTTCTGGTGGTTATTACTTCAGTCAGGAAGATTTCTGCATTGTAGGCCCTGTCAATGGATCTATTGTGTGTGATCTTTCCCAAATAAAGGCTTTCCCTCTAAACTAATTCCTCCTATATGACTAAAGTCACTACAAAATTCAGCCTCAAATATTGCACCATCACCTCCCCCAATACTCTCTGGGCAGTACTTTTTTCACTTTATGCACATGTATCAACAGATGAGATTTTATGTCCACAAGACTAGATCTATCTCAAAGAATTTGCAGCTCTTTATCTTTCTGCCCCTTCTGTCAAATATGCACAATTCTTTGTTTCATATTCACTTCTTAAAAAGAATAAAAACCTGGGTGCAAAGTGCCTAAGGTCATCTTAGGCAAATGGCTCATTGATTACATTTGGTTTTGTTAAATACGTAAAGCCTCTTCTTAAATCCAAAGTTTTGTTATATATGTGCAATTGCTACATCCCATACTTTTGTTTGGAATGCAGCTGTAGATGATATTTCTGCAGTATCTACTTAAGTCTTTTCTCAGAACTTCTGTAAGTCACTATAAGCCGGATGCAGTAATCCAAGTCAAGGTCTTCCTTTGGAACCACTTTATAAGGGGTATGCTATCATAAAGGAGAATACCCAGGTGGATTTCTTAGGCTGTGTGTCCTACTGTTGCTTAGTATGCATCTCTTCTTACCAGGTGTGAAAGATACGTACTTGATAATAGCTCTGCAAGAGCAGATTTGTCCTTTGCGACAAGCTCACTCTACCTTTCCCTCCTCTGATACATTAGTTCTTGGAACTTAGTAGTAAGCATTTTCTCAGCTTTGTGTTGCACAGTAATGTGGAGAGGAATGGTATTGCAGTGACTGCGCATTAAGAAAGCAAGATCAAGGTGGCCTGGGATAGTGTTTTGATGAGCTGCTCTGATGCCTGCCACCCTGTTTTCTGCTATTACTGAGGGGATTGATCTTTTACATCTATTGCTGTGGTAAGTACACTTTGTGTGTGCGTGTGTGTGTGTGTGTGTGTGTGTGTGTGTGTGTGTGTGTGTGTGTGTGTGTGTGTGTGTGTGTGTTGTGATGGAGTGCCCTTGCCATGTATAATATGTGTTACTAAAATATTGAAAATACAAGGAGACCGGGAGCATACATGTCCTCAGAAAGAGCTAATTTGGATAAGGAAATGCTCCTCTTTCCCTTTTATAATGAAAGAAGAAATAAGAGAATACAGAAGGACAAAAGGAAGGAAGGTAGGTAGGTATGCTAGCTTTGTAAGTGTATAAGGTGAGAACATATGAAATCATTACTGAGAGAGAGAGCCTGACAGAATGACCTGAGAGTATATGAGAGAGTCAGACTGAGGAGGGCAAGGCAACTAAGACGCCTTACAGTTAGATAAGAAATGCTGATTTAAGTTTAGGACTACAGCACTCAGGTCTGTGCAGGAGGCAGGAATGATTGACACAGGGTTTGATACAAGAGCTGTCACTCCAAAGTAATGTTGACTGTTAATTCTTTCTCTGATTTAAATAAATAGTGGAATACTATTCCAAAGCAAAATAACACACGGGCAAATTAAACTTTATAGATGAAGTATGTGTTCTTCTCGTTTTTAAAATTGCAATTGTCTATAAATGTTGTCACAACAATAGTTGTGTAGCTTGTAAATGTTTAGTTGTTTGTTTATCATCTTAACATACGAGGTGAGGGTTGGCCCCCCCTCCCTTAGTCCACCCCACACCTGCAAATGCTTTTTTCCCTTTCACTTGCTTAAATAGGTGTTTTATATATATATATATATATATATATATATATATATATATATATATATATGTATATGTATAGATCTACTTTAAAAAAAATGAAGGTCAGTACACCCCTGCTTATTTTCGCAAGATTGAAAATACCGAAACCTGACATATTCTAATACTGAAGCTTTCTCAGAGTAAGCAAACACTTGCCCAAACTTAAATTTAATACACACCAAAGTAATTAAAACCCACATAGGTGGATGTTAAGCCCTCCACACCCAACTGTATATACTAACTTTGGGATCGCACTACAGTGGGGAAAACGGCAATTGGGCAAGTGTTTACTTACCCTGGGAAAGCTTCAGCGTTCTTGTATGTCAGGTTTCAGTATTTTCAGTCTCGCGAAAATGAACGTCAGTGTTCTGATTTTCGTTTTTTTAAAGTAGATCCATATATATATATATATATATATATATATATATATATATATATATATATGTATATTGTGTGTGTGTGTGTGTGTGTGTGTGTGAGAGAGAGAGATGGGGGGGTAAGGAGGATGGCAGCATCTCCTTATATCTTAGTTTAGTCTTTAGTGTACTTTTAATGTATCATGTGATTCATGAAAATAAATTGCAGTACTATACACCATGTTGGACTGTATTATAAACTTTTTTTCTTATTTGTTAAATACTTTTGCTGTTAAAATACTAGACCTGGTCAAGTATGCCACACTTAATATTAGTTTTGAAAGATGTTTTGAATTTATTAAAACATTTTTTCTGAAAATATTAAAGGAGTTGTTTAAGTGGGCAATGATTGCACTACTGCCTACCTGAATCAAGGGTCATGAAAGGGTGGCACTTGCTACTGTGTATCCCGGCCATAGAGTGGTAGACCTATTAACATTTGCCCAAGAAACCACTGATGAGTCTGTTTCATAAGTGGCAGAGATTGTCTATAATTTTAGTTCAGTTTAGTCTCTTCAAGACATTTTTGTGAATTCAGTTGTTAGAAGTTTGGAAGAAGGGACTGTGTTGGACTTAATGTTTTGTTGACAAGTTTTTTACACAAACCTCCCCATCCACAGGGCTGAGGCTGGTGTTATTCTACAGATGTTCCTGCAAATCAGTGTCTCAGGGATAACTAAGCACTGCTTGAGATTTCTATCCAAATATTTATAATTTAATGTCAAAATGACCCTTCCCAATGAAGATGATATACTTCTGTAAGGTGCTTACTGTTACAGTGATCTGCCTTCAGAGATCCCCAGTAACAGTAAACCTTAAGTTCCTTAATGTTTGGAGACACTTGTATAATTAACTGTTTTGACGGTTTGCTGTGTTTGCATGCTCATCACTAGATGAGTGTTGAATAGTCTAAGCTATATGGGTTATATTCTGCCAAGGATTTGACAACTGGCCAGTTCGTCGAATCATTTCCTGTTACAATGACCTGTCCTTGATAATTTACTGTTATACTAAGTATGTGAAACAGTACTTTATATGGATTCTTGCCTGTATGTTGAGTTAGTTGCTATAAAATTCCTAACTGATGAAATTACTTGAGCAAAACTGCATTTTACAATGCAGAAATGTAGTTTAATTGAAGCTGCAACCAAAATATTTTAAAACAGTGTTTTTGTACAGGAGCATGTTTCCTGCCCTCCTCTGTGAGATATTTACCCCCGCAATCTAGCTTATGCATACAAATGCCACCTTAGCATAAAAATTTTAAAAAGCTATGATTATTAACGTGCAAAATCTAAAAAGACATAAGTAGTCCTGAAACCATGCAGAAGATGATGTAGTCTTTAAATACATGTTAAGTGAACATTTATTTTAAAGCACCTGAGGTAGTACTTACTAGTGTGAATTTTTGTGTATTATATTTTGTATTCCAGTAAATTCCATCAGCATGATTTCTGTACTGTTTTTGAGTTTTTGGATTTTATATACATACAGAGCCTAAATTTGTTCATGACTCCTTATTTTGAGTTTTGTACTTAAGTAAAGCCCATTACATTGTAGTAGACAGGGTGAGTACTGGTAAACTGAAGTAGAACAGCAGGAGTGCAACAAGTCATTACCACACATCACAAACATGCTGTACAGTGCTACTGTTCAGTGTATCAACTATTATACAGAGAACACATGCAAAGTGCAACATTTATGAAAACTGTTAGATGAAATAAAGAACATGAAAACATGCATATTAATAAAAAGATCAGTAGAATGACATGCCCCCCTTTATATTGAGCAGCTGTCTCACTTTTAATGGTAGATGATGATCTTCTGGTGGTCAGGCAGGCTAAGCTGCACAGCCTTTCCACCACCCAGAATGGTGCAGGTGGTCGATTTAGCTGCTGAAATGGTTTCCCTTGACAGAAATTCTGTTTGTGGGAAGTCTCTGTTTGGTAAGTAGAATAGTGCACATTAAGCTCAGTCTTGTCACTCCAAAAGCCATCAGCAATGCTCTAACCTGCACTCTGCTCTGTACATGCTTGAAAGAGCATGCTCAAACCAAGGTTCAAGCCTTAGTAGAGACAGCACAGACATGACCTGGGGCTAGAGAATCCAAGGCATGGTAGAGAGAATTGCTATACCGTTTCACAAGGGCATCCACAGAATTAGAACCACTCACCAGAAAGAACTATAGGAGTGCACTTGAAAACTTGTGATATTAGTGTGATGCAGAATTGCTTTTATATTGCACACTCCTCTAAACTGCTGATACCATACTTTGTTTTTTCTGATAAGTACTCTTCAGTGTGTGTGTGTGTGTGTGTGTGTGTGTGTGTGTGTGTGTCTCTCTCTTACATTTTTGAGAGTACAAGAATCCGGTGAAAGGTGAAAAGCAGCTCAGATTTCTCTCTCCTTTAGCAGTGGTAGTGATTGTGGATATGTGGGTATTAAAAGGATAGTCAAAAATGTAGAAAAAATGTAAGTATAAATAAGAATATTTACTGAATGTATTGCAAAAGCAAGTCTGTAAAACAGGTGAATTTTATTGTTGAAACGTATTAAAGGAGGAACTATTATGAAAATAAGCATCTAATTGTAGGTTAAAGATTAAGGTGTCAACTATCAGTATTAGAAACAAGTACAGACTGGAGTTAAAAGTGATAATTCACATTGGTTGGCATAGAGAAATAAAGTCTTGACTGGATCCCATACAACCCAAGTTTGAATAGCAGCTCAAATGATTGTTGGAACTATCATGCAGAAATAGAGGAGCGATGAGGCTTAAGCCTGTTTGTTTCTCTTCATGGTAATGGTGGGGACATGGGCTCATGACACACAGTGCACAGTAGAATACACAGTGGTAACCCAGGATCATATGGAGGTGCTTTTCTACAGAGAGAGTAAGTAATTCCACTTAATCACATAATGTGGAATTGTGGTAGGCATTGCAAAGGCACACCATGCTTCCACGTGATATGAAAGCATGGTGGGCTTTGCAAAGTCACATGACATGCCAACCCCTTGAGTGCTAACAAGCATGCATGGGGAATCAGGGCTTAGAGAAAACCTCAAACCTTCTCAGGAATAATGATATTGCTCCCAGTACACTTGACCTTGGCCGAACAGAATGAGTGAGAAGTAAGGCTTTCACCTTGGGGGAACAAATGGGTCAGTAGAATGTCATCTTATCACTCTAACCTTGTTTACCCTCCTGTGTCACCCACTCTTACCCAAGAAGTGTCCTTCTACTATAAAATCATGCACTTCCCTGTTTCTCACTCTCTCTACAATACCTTCTATATTCTCTATCACAAACTAAAATTTCTCAATCCTACTCTTTTTCCCAAACCTAAGTTCAGCCTCACTACCTACTACTTGTATTTCTCTAAACCTGATTTACTTCCTTTAACACTCCTACCAGATCATGGCATTCACCCTAATCCTGCGCCATCCTCTTCTTCCAACTCACAATCTCCACCTCTCTTACTTGGCACAGTCTCCCCCCTCTCCAACTAAACACCTATCACTCTACTCCGTAAATCTACAAAGTCTTCCAAACAAAATCACAGGACTAGATGCTTGGGTAGCCCATCACTCACCCCACATCTTAACTCTGTCGGAAACCTGGCTCAAACCTCATACCACAAATTCAGAAATTTTACCCCTGGCTACAATATGTTCAGACAAGACAGACTTTCAAAAACGGGGGGTGGTATTGCTATTATGTTCTTTGAGCAGCTTAACCTCTCCCCCTCCTTTCTCCCTAGCAAAACTTATCTTTCTCAACTGTCACCTTAACCCACACAAGAAATTCACAGTAGCATTTGTCTGTATACTCCCTGGTAACAATATTCCTATTCTCAAATCTGTTCTATCCTGGATATCACAAAATATTCCCTAGGAGGCAATCTTACTAGGTGATGTCAATACAGACTGGAATAAACTCTCCCCCACTCCCCCAGCCCTCAATATAAACCTTTTTGGCTTCAGTCAATTTATTTCTACTCCCACCCATATCGGTAAAAGCTGCAGCTCCATTCTTGATTGGATTTTAACTTTCACCCCTAATCAGTACCAGAATCCCAGCACTTTACCAGACTCCCTAAGCAATCACCTCCCCATCTCTATCCAAAGAAAACCTTCTCTAACCTCAAAAACCCACCTTTATAGATATTGCTGCAACCTAACCAATTTCAACACTGAAACTTTCAACAACTATTTCTCTCTTGTCAATTGGTCTCACCTGTTTAACCCTCCTTTAAATTATGCTGTTCTCGAGTTTAACACTATATTCATAAACATACTAAACACCCTAGCACCAATCAGAAAAATTAGGATCAAATCCAATCCCACACCGTGGCTCACTGAAGATACTCTTTCCACCATGAAACTTAAAAGACACTACCTGGAAACAATGGACAAAGTCAAAATCTTATCTCCTCCTTAAGTTCAAAGAATTAAGAAACCTTGCAAAAAACCTCATTATCCAAGACAAGAAAAGAGTCTGCCAAGAAGCTCTTTCTACTCGCACCTCAAACCCTAAAAGATTTTGGTGTACCATAAATAATATCCTTCATCCTGGGAAGCATTCCACCCCTAATCCCTTCCCTAATAAATCACCTCTTGAAACTGCCACCCTTCTAAATTACTACTTCATAGACTCTATCTGCAAACTAACTCTCCCTGACAACAACCAATCACAACCCCCTACCCCCTTTACAATTGACTCCACTCATCATTCTCCCTAAAACCCATTTCCACTGCCTATATAAAATACCTTTTGCAGAAGCTTAAACCCTGCTGTCCTTCCGTCAACAACCCCCCCCCCCAATTTCTCAAACTTGCAGCCAGTTCTATAGCATATCCCATCTCAGTCCTCATCAACTGATCCATTAAAGAATCGTCTGTACCTGATATTTGGAAATCCTTTTACACAATCCCACTTCACAAAGGAGGTAACTCCACAGACCCTTCCAGTTTTTGACCTATAGCCATCCTCTTCCCACTCTCAAAAATTCTAGAGAAATGTATTTACAGACAAAGTCTTAAATTATCTGCTCCTCCTCCAGGAAAAATTTCCTCACTCCCTCCCAATGTGGATTTAGGCCCCACCATATCACGTCCACAGCCCTTCTATCCTTCACCCAAACTATAGCAGAGACCAGCAATAACAATAAACTGGTGTCATGCCTATTCCTTGACCTCTCCAAGGCATTCAACACCGTCTCCCACCATAAACTTCTTACTAAACTAACTGAACTAAACCTCTCTACTTATCTTACCAATAGACAACAATCTGTTAGATGGCAGACTGCCTGCTCTCCTTTCCTGCATATTCAAACAGGTGTACCCCAAGGATCCATCCTAGGTCCCCTTCTCTTTAATATCTTTACTAACAATCTCCGCTCTGCCTGCTGCTGCTGCTCTTCTCTTATCCAGTACACTGATGATTCTGCTTTTATTACCCTCTCTGACAACCTTACTGACCTTCTCTCCCTCACCCAAACTTCTTTTAACAACACTGAACACTGGTTAATCAACAACCAGCTCATCCTGAATCCAAAAAAAAACTAAGCTTCTTCTTTCAAAATCTATGTCCAGCCTTAAAGATACCTTCAGTCTGTCTTCCCTATATAAGGACTATCATTCATGCTGACTCCCATACCAAACTTCTAGGAGTCACTATTGATGATAAACTTAAATCTATCCAACAGTCCATCAAAAAGACCAATCAAAAACTTGGTTTACTATATAAAAATAAAAAAATTCTTATCCATCTCTTCTAGGACTTCACTAACTTAAGCCAACCTCCTCCCCTGCCTCCTATATGCCTCCCCTATATTTACCCACCTCCAAGTAAATATAT
Organism: Protopterus annectens; assembly: GCF_019279795.1. Taxonomy (NCBI): domain Eukaryota; kingdom Metazoa; phylum Chordata; order Ceratodontiformes; family Protopteridae; genus Protopterus; species Protopterus annectens. Next base: position 295,573,720 of record NC_056751.1, on the reverse strand, counting down.
AAACCAAATTTCAACAACCCTATAGCCAGATAGCAAGGTTTGCCTGTAATTTCCCTTACAAATCCCACCATTGCCTCCCCCTTAACCAACTACAGTGGCTCAGATTTCTTCAACTAATCCTACTTTCTAAGCTGAGGACACATTCTCTGCTGTACAAACTGTCCCTCCCTGTCTACCCTCCTATCCCTATACAGTCTCTCAAGATCCCTTCGTAGTGCTGATCAACTACTACTCAACACCTATAAGCCTAACAAAACAATAGGCAGATTAGTTTATAAATGCTCTTTATCCCAAGTCTGGAACAAACTCCCAACCAGCACATGTTCCAGTCACTCCTTATTTCTTTTTAAAAGAGAACTAAATAACTACCTTGCTAATACTCCCGCTTGTACCTGTTACCACCCAACTTAACACAAAGTCAACCAGTTGCCAGTTGTCAGACCATAACAATTTCTCCTGTCTTCATATAATACAACTTTCTCATACACTAGTACCATAGACCCTCAGCTCTCCCACTAAGCAATACTATACTTACATGTCATCTTTCTCTTCCTTACCAGATATACTCCCCTTCCCCCTCCCTCCTCTCATACTCTGCCCCCCTAACTCTCCTCCCCACCCCTCTACTTCCTACCCTTCCTTTTGCTACTCCTTTTTTTTTCTTCTGCCTCTCTACCAACTTTGGTTTAGGGATTAATGATACTTAAGTGCTTTTTCTATGATGCCCTAGTTGTAAATCTCAACTTCCTTCTACTTACTAGATTTTTGTTTTTGCTTTATATTTTGCTTTGTTATTTTTTTTTCTCTACCACCACACAATTGTATATTGACTTTGTACCTATTCATAGCATAAATGTACACTGTTATATAAACAGATTCACTTGTTATGTAAAATTGTTATTGTTATTGTTTTGTTGTGGAGCTTTTCTCCTTGGGTCTCCATTGAAAATGGGCCACCATCCCATTGGACTAACCCAGTTAACAAAAGATAAATAAATACATACATTTATTTCATTTTGTTATCTTGAGAGGAGCACTGATACAAAAGGACCAGCTTTAGGATTAGCTGGGGGAGCATTTAATGAAAATGTAAAATGAACAATAATAAGTAAACGGCAAAATGTGTGTGCAACAGTAAAGACTGTGAAATTGAGGAACAGTAACAAATAAATGCATGCATATAGGAAAGACAATGAAAATGTTGAATAAAAGAAAGATAATGACATTGTGATAAGAAATAGACATGAAAATTATATGTGTTATCACAAGACAGAATGGTAATATTGTAGAACTGTAACAAAACAATTTTCATTGTAACATTACAGAGGTAATAATAATATTGAAATAATGTGCAAAATAGACATCTGAACAAGGATGACAGAAGGAAAGCAGGACATAAAGAATGGAATGGGAAGAAATAGTGTGAACAGAAGGAAGAAATCCAGAGAGTCTAAATCAGATACAAATGTGTATATATATATATATATATATATATATATATATATATATATATATATATAAAATGAAGGCAGTAATACAATGGGCAGTAAGATTGAAGAAAACAAGAAGGAATATCAAGGTAATAAAACTCAGTGAAACAAGAATCAGTTGTAAAAGAAAATGACTGCAAGAGTGTTAAAGAAAAACAGAACAAATATAAAAAGTCAACATAAGTGAAACAGTGACAGTCATTCTAGAGATTGTCTTTATAATTTTTCCTGAATTCAAGAAGAAGAAATGTTTGACTGCCAAATTAAAAGTTAGAAGCTTTGTTTATTGTATTTACTGAAGAGATGATAGTATGGAGAGAAGCAACTTGATTTGATTGAGATCTAAGATTGTATATTCTTCCTCGATTAGAACATCTTCATGCTAGATAAGTGAAAGAGTTTAGGTTTAAGAGTTTGAACACTAGGGTACAAAGTAGTAGTTGTGCTCTCTGTTGAACAGCTAACCATTTAGTTTTTCATAGAACAACGCATCACTTTGTTCTTGGCACAGGGAAGATAAAATTAAACATTTTATTAGCTAATATTTGAAGGAAGCTAGGATTTGATTTTTATTCCAGGCAAATGAAAATAAAAGGCAGAATGTATTCAAGATAAGCTTCTAAAACACCTTTCCTGTTGGCTTCTCTTCCAGTAGAGTATAAGAAATGTAAAACCTTCCAAGCCCAGAGCAAGGTTTGGCAAATATAAATTAAAGTATGTTGGTCATGTAACTAAAATTTAGATTTTGGTCAAGGCATGATCAGAGGATTTAAATTTTGCTTGGAGGGACAAGGTTAAGAGAAGATTCTTAAAACTGGTCCAGTTGGCTAAGGAAAGTATATCTTACTGAGAAATATTCTTAATCTAACCAAGAGAAGAATGTGATTTGTAGATGACCATATCGTCAATGTAGAGAATAACAGGAAGATGTGGCGTATCAGAAGAAAGGCCACTAGTGTAAAGGAAGAAAAGCAAGGCAGAAAGAACAGGACTTAGACGGCCCCTTTTAACTAATGGAACTTTAGATGACTAAGAAGAATATATTTTAATTGGAAAAGTGTAGTGAGAAAGAAAGTAGAGAAATGTTGCTTATATAATGGTGTAACAATGTAGGGTGGAGTAAAGTGTGATCAACTATATCATAATATTTAGTTTGATCAGCATATTTGAGGGGGAGTTTGAAAAATGAGAGAGTTTGATTTGGAATGCAGGTCCTTAAAGAAAATAAGAGCAACCATATGAAATATTATTAGTGGCACCCTGACCCTGAGTGCAGAAATGGGAAAAACGGGTTGTGGATGAATGTTTAAGGAAAAATAAAAATTGTACCTGTGAGTTGTCCTTTATCATCCATAGTTATTAACATATCACCAGTAAGTGTCCATACAACAGTCCTAGCACTTCTGTTGACCCATCAACCATGCTGGTTAGTAGAAAGAAGAACTTAATTATAGATATATTTGAAAAGCCGATTATAAACCAGTTCTTCAAGAACCTTTTCTAGTACTGGTTCTATTGATATACATCTAAAATTACTACAGGACTTAGGATTTTATTTTTTTAGAATAGGTTTGATAATTACATCTTTCCAAATTCTGGGGAAAGTATGGTGACAACAACAACAGAGATTATAGATATGTTTAAGAAGCTAGGGACTATGATCTGCACATGCGTTAACAAACCAAAAGTATAGATAATCAGAGCCAGAAGGGTTGTAACTGAGAATTTTATTAATAATGTTTTCAGTGTCAGAAACAGCTTTAAAGTAAAGGAGTGTATAGAATTTTGGAATTGGGTGAATGTTAAAAAACATCATATGAACATGAAGGTAGGGTAGAAAGTTCAAAAATGTCATTGAGAAAATCCTCAACAGAGAGAGAGAGAGAGATCTTAAGAGAAGTATGCTCTTTTTGAAATTAACTTTTTAGCTTTCAGTTATTTGATCTGATATTGTCTCTCTTATTCTACCTCACCACTGGGGTTAGGATCTGACTTGGCCACTCTTCTCCTAGACTTCAGATCCAAGCCTCTAGCTTCTCCCTTTACCAATAACCCCCCACCGCTTTTTCTAAGCTCTCAGATCTCAATTGCCACATTCAAGACCAGATGAATGATCCAGCCTAGGGATATCCTTTTCAACTGTTGCTTATTGTTTTCATATTGGAACTTGGTAAGTGTGTTCTTCCCTTGTTAGTTGTTAGTATTGCATGAAGTATAAATTTATACAGTAGGAGTAGTTAAGATGGTTTAAATGGTTTACTCTTTATATTCTTAGTGTGCATAGTGTTCAGTTTCCATAGGATTAGGTAGTAGCTGGTTAAGATTCTTAAATAATTAGGTTAGTTTTAAGATGGTTGTAAAAAGCAAGATATTTAATATAGTTTTTTTTGGTGTGAATTCTTTAGTGTTTAGGATTTGTAAGTTTCCACTGGCATCAAGAGTATTTGTGTGTGTGTGTGTGTGTGTGTGTGTGTGTGTGTGTGTGTGTGTGTGTGTGTGTATGTTAAGCTCCTTAACGGCTTTGCTTTTTTTCTTATACTAAGGTGTTCTTTTGTTGGTGGACATGGCAGAAAGAAATGACAAACCTACTGGATTTAAGAAATGCATTTCTTCTGCGCATAAGATCCCCAATTCAGATGCCCACAAAAAGTGTGCTTGTTGTTTAGGTGCCACACATCTCTACAAAGACTGTCAAGTCTGTGCCACCTTTAATCCAAGAGCCTTCACGGATCAGAGAAATAAATTGATTTTGAGAGGACTGCTTCCTGCAGGGGCTCAACCCCCTCTACACCAGCTTCCTCTGATCCAAGAAAAAAGAGAACTCTAAGGTCTCTGTTCTCCCTGTCGGAGCTTTCTTCCAAGAAAACCAAGCGTTTGGATCCTGACTTATCAGATTAGACTCCTGTTTGACCTGCCTTGGATCCTATTTGTTCATTAGATTCAGCAGCTTTGGGTCTGTCATCTAGTTCCCCTGTTCTGATAGCTTTGGATCCAAAGACTATGAATCCTAACATCCAGGCAGTCTCACCGACTCTGCTGGAAACGATTTTCCAAACTCCTTCTATGCCATCCAGACTTCTTTCTACTACTACTTCCGGATCTTCCAGGAGTTTTCCTGAAATCAAAATAGACAGAATGATGCAGACATTTCTTCGACCTCCAGTTCAGTTGGGAATAGCTCCATCTGCATCCCCAGTTGGATCTGTGAGCCCCCCAACCAAAAAGAGACTTTCTCCTTGTCCGATCTGACCCTCAGCTTAGGAATCCAGGTAGCTGAGATCCTGAGAGGTATGGTGTTGGATCTGAAGTCTCATGTCTCGGATCCGATGGTTAGCCTGACCAGTTCAGCTCCATTCTCTTTGAGTCAGAGCAGGTCTCGGATCAGAGAGGTCTGTGCCGGGTCTGAGGGCCAGAGCTCTGCTGCAGTTGGCTTGGAGACGTCCCTTCACTTGGGAGCCACGGCCCTAGACATCTGTCATCTGACCCTATCTGGGAAGTGCTGATCCAGGAATGTCTGCGGTTTTCTTTCCTTGTTTGCTTTGGCTCTGAGGGGGGAGGCAGTCACTTCCCCAGGACCTTCTGCTTTCTGGGTTGTGGAAAGGATGTTCTCCACAACTGGGGACGTCCTCTTGTATCTTGGCTGCCTCCCCTCATTTTCCAGCTGTTGTAAGCAGAGAACCCATAATTTCTGTCCGGTCAGCTCAGCCAGTTCCAGAAGGCCTCCAGTTGCATCCCCCACCCGGGTGCCCCTCCTCTTCTGATACCTCCCCAGATCACACCACTGAGGATGTCCCCCAGAAAAGGAGGTGTAAAAGAAGACACATAGATACCCCCATAGAGTCTCTCACAGAGGACATGGACTTTGAGAAAGGTGAAGGGTCCCCCAGATCTCTACCCGATGATGTTTCCTTCAGGGACATCATGGAAATTCTTAGGCAGAGGGGTGGTTGTTAAGCCCAAAATCCTTCACCAGAAGAGTCTGTGCTGTTGGAGGCCTTTGGAACTGGCCCATCTACATCTTGGTTGAGTCCCCCAGTGGCTGAGCTCATTGACCTAGTCTCTAGCCTGGCTTGAAGAGAACTGCACACTGTTGAACCTATCCCGAAATGATTTGACAAGATTTTGTCCCTGCCTGCTGATCATCAGTACTGTAACAAAGGTGTTGCAGTTGATGCCATTGCTGTGGAAGCAGCAATGAAAAAGGAGCTAGCACAGTAGAGCTCCGCTGTCCATCCTCCACACAAAGAATACAGAGTGATGGACGTGATTGGAAAGTGTGTTTACACCTCAGCTAGTTTCACTCTGAGGCCATCAAATTTTATGGCACACTTCACATGCCTGCAAAGAGATTTGATTAAAGAATTGTCAAATTCTCTTGCTGAGTTTATGCCAGTAAAGGACCTCAAGAAAGTTTATCTGAAGCTGGCTGCTCTTGCATCTCTTGCATCTGTTGCCAATTCGTTAATGAGGTTAATTTCCCATGTTGTAGAAGACACTTCTCGAGCAGCAGGATCAGGCATACCTATGCTTCATCATGTCTGGATGAGACTGTGTGATTTTGTGGAACCTTTTAAGGTGTCTTTTATTAATGCCCCTTTTGACAGTTCCTCCTTTTTGGACCATTAGGTAACGAAATACTTACTAGTAGCGACCAGGAAAACAAGACCCTGTCTGCCATTGACATCAAGTTTTCAACCCCTCAGTGTCCCTTTTCCAGGAACCAATGAGGTGGTAAGAAAATGTGGTTCTGTAATTCTCAGGGACCTTTCCTAGACTCTCTGGGAGATTCCTCTTGCAGAGGCAGAGGTTTCAATGACAGATGCTGCCCTAGGGGCAGAGGTGGCTTGCAAAATCAGGGGTTTCAGAGGTTTCAGGATTCCTTTCCCGATGAATCCTGTCAACACTCCTGAAGCAATGCCCAGCTGCTCTTCTCTGGAGGCAGTCGGGGGAATTTTGCTTAGCACTATGAAGCCTGGAGAAAAATCTACAAAAAATAACTGGATAGTAAACATCACATCCAGAGGATATTACATTCCCTTTTCCCTTCCCCCTACAGTAACAAATAAGAAGCTCCCTGATGTTCCACCCAATCAGAAGAAGTCAGCAGCTCTAGAGGTTCAAAAGCTGCTTCAAAAAAGAGTCACCCAAAAGGTCCTGACCAAAGTATGATTCTGAATTGACTCCCTCTTCTTTTTGGTGCCAAAGAAAATGGGGGACCAAAGACCACCCCTGAATCAGTTTGTAAAGAAGTCCAAGTGCCGTATGATTACAGTCCAGTCCATTTGGCCACTTCTGCTTAAGGATAATTGGATGTGCTGCATATTTTTCCAGGATGGTTACTACCACATAAAGATACACAGGTGCTCCATGAGATTTATGTGCTACCAGCTGGGAGCCAGTCATTACCAGTTCAGATCCCTGCCCTTTGGACTCACCACAGCCCCCCAGGTGTTTGCCAAATGAATGGTAGTGGTGGCAGCTCATTTGTGGCTCCAAGGATTCCAGATCTTTCCATACTTAGATGACTTTGTCCTGACTGCCTCAACCAGGCATCAACTTCTATAGGCCATAGACTGTCTGCTCAATATCTCCAGATCCTTAACGAGCTCTGTAAATTTTGTAAAGTCAAAACTAGATCCATTACAAAGCATAGAATTCATTGGGACTGAGTTGGACACTCAAAGGATGGTGGCGTACTTACCATTACAGAGGATAACAACCCTATGAACTCAGATACAGGACATGTTGTCTTTCCCTTCTCCTTCAGCAAGACTGGTCCTACAAGTATTGGGATCCATGGCAGCAACTATAGTCTTAATCCCTTTGGCCCAGTTTTTCATGGGAGTTCTACAATGGACCTTAGCGGTTCAGTCATCGAGTCTGCACCAACCCCTCTCCATGCGAGTGAAACTCGCAGCAATCTGCAAAGGTCCATTCTGGCTGTGCACAAGTGGTCCCTCAATCAATCAGTAGCGAATATGATTTTCAGCCATTGGGGCCAGCCTCAGTGAGATCTTTTTGCCTCTTCCATGAACAACAAGTGCAGCAAGCTCTTTGCTCTTATCCCTCCTCAGGGGAAGTCACCAACAGATGGTGTAGTCCACGAATGGCCACTGGGTCTCCTTTATGCTTATCCCCCTCTTCCCCTAATCTTAAGATTTCTCCAGAAGGCAAGAAAGTCAAAGGATTCAGTCATCCTCATTGCCCCCTTCTGGCCTCGCCAGGTGTGGTTCCCCCTACCCTATGGTTTCATCTCAAACATCCACCTTGGATTCTGGAGCCCAACCAGGGCCTCCTGTCTCACCCGTCAGAATTTTGACACCCCAGTCTCCACACCCTCAAACTGACTGATTGGTTTCTCTAGGTCCACTGATTATTAGACAGTCCATATTCACTTCACCAGTCAAGAATATTGTTCTGGCCTCTCAGACGTCTTCCACCAACAAGGTTTACAAAAGTAAGCAGAAAAGGTTTTCTGTGTGAGCCAGCAAAGAGAACTTTGACCCCTTTTCAGCATCTGTTCCTGACCTTTTGCTTTTCCTTAGTCTTTTATTTGATCAAGGAGCCAGGTTTACCTACAGTCAAGTTACAACTTGCAGTAATTTCGAATTTTCATGCTGGGCATGGACATGCTTCCTTATGGGCCTCTAAATTATTCTTGAAAGGATTTTTCTCCTCTGACCTCCTATCAAGGAACATTGCCACCATGTGATCCCATGGTGGTGTTACAAGAACTAATGCAGAAACTTTTTGAACCATCAGGGACTTGTGATTTAAAGTTTCTTTCCTGGAAAACTATTCTCTTTGTAGCATTGACATTGGCGAAAAGTCTCTGAATTACAGGCCTTGTCTTTGAGGCCCCCTTATATAATTTTCCACAAGGACAGAGTGTCTTTACTTACTAACCCTTCTTTTATTCCTAGATTGCCACTGAATCAAACCTTCTGCCGGTATTCTTTCCCAAGTTTACAAATAAGGGTGAAAACAAGTTGCAACTTCTTGATATTAATAAGCAATTATGTTTTTATTTTCAGAGAATGAATCAGTATAGGAAATCTGATCAACTCTTTCTGCCCTACTCTCCTAATCATTTGGGTCAGACAGTTTCTAAAGTTACTTTGTCAAAATGGATCTCAGACTGTATTTAATGGATTTATCACCAAGCAGGGTTGGCTTTACCCTGACCACCCAAAGCTCATTCTACCAGATCTGTGGCTATATCTGCAGCCTTTTATTATTTCATGGATTTATCACCAAGTAGGGTTGGCTTTACCCCGACCACCCGAAGCTCATTCTACTAGATCTGTGGCTATGTTTGCAGCCTTTTATTCCAAATCTTCAATTGAGGATATTTGTGCAGCAGCCACTTGGTCTATGATTTATACTTTTGTTACTCATTACAAGCTTGACATTATTTTTAGAAATGGAGCTGCCTTTGATTCAATGGTGCTCTGTCATGTTCTTCCATAAGGGCCAACCTAGAGCGATGTAGCTGGGGACTCTGACCCAGTGGTGAGGAAGAGTGAAAGAGACAACATCAGATTTAAAAGTCATGTATTTATCATAACTAGGTATCTGTGTTATTTTCTTTCATTCTTCCTCACATTCCCCCCCACCATCCTCCTTCCTATGTTCCTGGAAGAATTCTAGAGGAAGTTAGAACCTGTGGGTTCTACGTTTGGACCTCTTTAGGTAAGCACATTTCCTGCCTTTATTTCTCCCTGAGATTAATTGTGAGATTTTTATACATATGTTACCTAAAAGTATTTTTTAAGATATGGTTATTTAGACACAGCAAACTCGATCTGAGGGCTTGGAGGAAGCAGTGGGGGATTATGGGTAAAAGGAAGAGCTAGAGGCTTGAATCTGAAGTCTAAGAGAAGAGCAGCTGAGTCAGATCCAAGGAGCGGATCCTAAACCAGTGGTGAGGAAGAATGAAAAGACAAAATGGATTCCTAGTTATGGTAAGTATGTAATTTTTAAATTTATTAAAGACCACATTTTGGGGGGAGAGGTTATTGTAAAGCTAGCTTGATGGTGCTATAAATATGTGGCCTTACGTCTTCTAATGTTTTTTAACAAAATTACAAATGGTGATATATATTTTTTGCTAGCTTATATAGATTTAGTTTGTATTTGACTTTCTGGGCTTCACCTGTAAATTTTAACAAGGCTTTTATTTCCTTGGTTAGCCATCTCTTTCATTTAGGTTTAAGAAGTCTAGAGATAAGTGGGAAAACTGTATTTTGTGTTGAGAGCAGAACAGACATTAAGGTGTCAGTTGTGTCTGGATCCTGACTGGACAGAATATGTGAACAATTAAGTTGTGAAAGGATTGACTGTAGTTTCAAGAAGATGCTCTTTGACTTAGAGCTAAAAGTAAATATGATAGCTGTCTGCTTCATTGAGAGATGTAAGATAAAGTCTTTTGGGCAATCATTAAAAAGAGGGAGGGAAATAAGATTATAGATTTTATTATAAATATTAGTAATAACTAAGTTTAGTTGTGAGTAGTTATTTAATTTTGTATTAGATTTGGTGTGCTCAGAAATGATTTGTGTTAAGTCCTGGTCTGCCAACCAAGTAAGTTAAGTATGTCTTGATTGTTGAAGTTCAGAAGATTTAAGTGAAAGCCCCCCCCCCCATACACACACATAATTAACTTCTTAGAAGGGAGATAGATTCAATTATAGAAGAAATTGCATGTTTGGCTTTAACACAAAAAGGAAGAACTAAGTAAACTGAAGAAATGTAAAGGTTTTGGCATTTGGACTGAGGTAATATAAGGAGTAAACCAGTTTCATAAGTTTATATGGGAACAGCTTGATTGTGTAGAAATAGCTGCAAATTAGATGTGTATAAAAATTTTATACCACCCCCTTATTCCACTCATTGGTCCATTGTTAAGAATATAGTTATATCCAAGCAGATGAAACTGGAGACGTCTGTTGTCCTTAATTCAAAATTCAGTAATTGTATTAACTTCTGGGCAATGGATTTGTAAGAACATATCAATTTCTTCCAGCTTGCTTTTGAAACTGTCAGCATTGAGTACGCAATATTTATGTGAAATATTGCTTATGTTTACATGAGAAAAGAAAGTGTGGGGGGCAGGTAGAATTAGTTTTGATGGTACCTTGTGTGATGTCCCTGCTCCTGGCCAGTGTTCAAGGAGCCTCATTACTCACCACTGACACCAGTGGGGAATGGTAACTGTTTGAAAAATATACACACACACTATTTTCAGATGCAGACCTCTGCACCAAATAAAAATTCGCTTTAGAGCATACAGGGAATGCATACTCCATTCCTGGAGCTGAGCTTCCTCTCCAGGCTCCAAATAAGACTCCCAATTGACCACTGTAGAGCTGAGTCCTTAGTTTGGTGTTGCAAGCCAAGACCTCCACCACCTTCTCTATGAAATCAGTGATCTCAGTGTCCCTGTTCAAAGTAGCTGTCACACACACTCTCTGAGATTTGATTTTTACACACACACCCATCTGGGAAAGACTAGCACAATTTACCTGCTCTGCCAGCTCCACCCAGACTATAAGGTAGATTTGCTGCCAACAGAACACCTGAATCCAGCTACTTGAGACTCTTAGCAGGGTACCCAATTACACTTATTAAAATTAATGTGTACACAAATGGTAGTGTTAACCAAGCAACAAGACATTCAGGAACGTAGTGCCTCTAAATAAATGCAAGTACTTTCAAAGGTTAAATATTTTCTAAAAGACCAGCCACAAGGACAATTATAGATATATTTAGTAATAAATAATAAAAGAAGAAAACATAAAATAGAATATCTGTGTACAATCAACACCAGAGTTTCAATCACAGGAAATATATATAAAAAAAAACACACAACGCAAATGGAAAGACTCAGACAGATACACACACACAAAAAAAACTACATTTAGCTAATCTCACAATTTTTTTTACTCACTGAGAATTACTGATCCCTAGCTACTTATTAAAGCAAGGCAGATAAAAGGGGATGAGTATCTTGTCAGGTCAAAAATGCACCCCTCACATCTCTCACTAGTATTCAAAAACAATTTCAGTGCTGGCTGCAGAATGACATCACATCTGGTCACTTGACTCTGTGGTTCCCACACTACCCCCTCACTAGAAACTGAGCCAGGATCTCGCACTGATGTGTCACAATACACACATAGAACTTTAGCTAAGGTTTATTACATCATTTGAAAACTGTAAAACTGTTCCAACACTTCCACCCTTCCTGCAGAGACTAATAAACCATTCTCTGGCACCCTAGGGTAGTAATTAGTTCACCACTAAGGACAAAAGAACAGGATCCCAGCCCAAACGTTTCATAGACATTGCATCTCTGGCTGCATTCAGACCTGTGAGATCAAATCATTATGGCCTAAACTGATGAATTGAATTTCAGGCTATTTTTCTTAAGGTTAGCTGGACTGAGCTTAACCCTTTCCCCTTATATTATCCTGTGTTAAAATGTATTCATTTACAACAATACAGTCTGACATGCATGTATATTTCTTTTCTGAACAGCACTGTTGATGCATTTTTAACACAATCAACTTTACAAATGCACTTTCAGCACAAGCATCTGTTAGTATCAGTCTGATATCCAAATGACATATAATTCTTTACAAAACTCCAGCTAGTTATACTGGCATATGTTACACATGCACTGCTCTGTTCCCCTTGGCACAGCTGACACTACCTCACATCATTACATGACTCCCTCCTGTGAAGACTCGAGATAGTTTTTCAAGTGACCCTGAAGGAGTGTTACTTGAGAGAAATGAGTCTGTCTGGGAACACATTAACACATACCCTGTCTTGAGAACACATCTGCATTATCATTGCTGTCCCCACTACAGTGCTGCATTGTCATGTCATATGCATGCAACCCTAGGCTTCACCTTATTAACTTGTCATTTGGCTGACTGGCTCAATGTAGCCATGTTAAGGGATTTGGTCTGTAACTACAGTGAATTTCCTTCCATACAGATAGGACTAAAGATATCACCGTGTCCATACTATGGCTAGACATTCTTTTTCTACAGCTGCATAACATTCCTGCCAGAGTTGGAGTCTACGACAGAGATGTATAGCAGAGTGCTCTTCTCCCTCTGAAGAAACCTGGCTGAGTACAGTCCCCACCCTATGGTTTGAAGCATCCATCTGCACAACAAATTATTTGCTGTAATCTGGACTGGCTAGCACAGGGAGTCCTCTCAAAGCCCTTTAAGCTTTTGGAATGCCTACTCGCAAGCTGGGGTCCACACAACCTTATCTGGCTTGTTTTTCTCATCAGATGTATGATGGGAGCAACTATTGTACTATAATTGAGAACGAATATTCTATACTACCCTGCTGTCCCCAAGAATGCCCTCAGCTGCTTTTTAGTAACGGGAGCAGCCTTTACCTGAATAGCTTCCACGTTGGCAAGTTTGGGCCTGATCTCACCACTCCCTACTCTATGTCCTAGGTAGGAGACCTCTGTTAGACCCACCTGACACTTATTGGGCTTAATGGTCAACCCAGTCCTTTGCAGTTTGCCCAGGGCCTTCCTGACATGCTGAATGTGCTCTTACCAGGAATGGCTGTAGATGGCAATATCCAAGTAAGCAAGGGCATAATCTCCTGCTCCTGCTAAGATATGATCTACCAGCCTCTGGAAGGTCACTGAGGCATTTTTCATCCCTCTTACGATTATGATTCCACAGGTTTTACCTCCAGTTCAAGTCTCTCTAACTCCAGATGTTTTTTTTAATTCCTCTGAGGAAAAGGTGAACTGTCCTGTTTCTGATGGCTGCACATCCCCATCACCAGACTGGTGTCTTCCTGGTTGCTGGTCTGTGTTGCGACTAAGGCTGAAATAATTTCTTAATTTCTTCTTTAGTCAGATTGGCATGCACCAGTCCTTTGGATTTGCACACCTTAGCCAACTGGTTTACTGTCAGCTTGCCATAATTCTCTGTTAATATCTTTGCTTGCTTTCCCTGACTAAACTAAAGTAAAACATAAATACATAAAAGTGTTGTGAAAAATGAAACTCTGTATGTTTCCCTTGTGGCTGCTGCGAGTACACACACCTTTAGTAACAACTGCTTACAGGCTATAGAAGTTCAATTAATATCCCAACACTGCCACCAATATGTGACATCCCTTTTCTGGGCCAGTGATCAAGGAGCCTCAATCCCACCACTTCCAATGTGTGACACCCCTCCTCTGGGCCAGTGATCAAGGAGCCTCACCTTGTACAAGGAATAGAAAGATTATAGGAATACATTTCTAAAAGAACTTGAGAATAGACAAGTCTTGTTTATTTGCAATTATTTTTAAAGCAAGAAATTTGAGGTTTAAATTCATTTAAATAATGAATCTTGAAAGATCTTAAATTAAAATAACCTGTAAAGGAATGTGCAGTATGTTTTAGAGAGAGAATTGTTTCTAAATGCTAAAATGGTTATTTGCATTTTCTCATATTAAATTAAAAGTGTGAAAGGAAGGAAAGGTACTTAGTGTATATATTCTTACAAGAATAAGGGTTAGGCAAAGAAAAGTAAAAGGAGTTAATTTGTTAGCAAACAGAAAAAATGGTTTGGAGAAGAAGATTAATAAGTAGTAGTGGCTCAAAATTGTGTAAACATCAACCTTGAACAAGAAGAAAGAGTAGAAGTCTATGGAAAATGTGGTAATAGAGATCACAAGGCTGTATAAAGTAGACTGAATGGTGACAGGAGGAAGTAAATAGTTGGATAATGAAATAGTTGCGTCAAAAGGTTGATAGGAATATGTATGTGTAAAAGAAAACAAACCAGGGTGTGGCCAGAAAATGGGGGCAGGAAGGGAGTGATATGAGGCAGCCATCTGTTGGAGTCATTTAGTCAGTGTGAGCATGTGTACAAAGATGCCAACACAATCCAAGTTAGCAAGCAGTGACCAAGGTAAGAAAAACAAAACTTAAAAGTACAAAATAAACTAATTTTTTTCCTTAAAGTATTTAATGCAAAAGCACCTTAGAGGATGAAAATCCATCCAATGAGGAAATGGTAAAAAAAAAAAAAAAAAAAAAATACTCATACACATGGAATGTAACCATAAGAAAGAGGGATTCACTAAAACCACAAAATACTAGCACTGATAGCTTTTGAACATCTTGGATGCTTAGAATATTAAGAAAACAATACAAAATTGCACAACATTATGCAATACACTTCCTATGTATATTGTAGGACAAAAGTTGATACAGTCCACCATTAACTCATTACATCCGAGTGAGTCTTCCAGTTGCATCTGCAGTTATCTCTTACTGACACCTCTAGGATTCAAATATTGCTTGTTCATATTTGCATCAATAATTCCAAAACCATACTATGTACAGGGTTTTAAAAGATTTCATCTTAAAGCTTACACAATGGCAAATTCAACTGCATTAACTGTCTAGTGCAGGTAAAGGATATTAACTGTTGTTTTTATGATATTAATTTTTATACATATATATATATATATATATATATATATATATATATATATATATATATATAGGAGCCGTTTATAATCTCGAAATACTGAAATGTCGAATTTCAGTATCTCGAGACTATAAACCCGAATGTTTAAAATAGCGTAAGTTCATAATCACGAATTTGAATATCTCGAATTTGCGGTTATGGCCTTACGCTACGTGATGTCCGGGATTGTGTGTTTATGGTGTGCGGTCCCGTGTGTGGATCTAGGTGTTTTGTCAGGTAAGTGAGTGTTTTGTAAGGAATTTAAGTGGGGGTTAGAGTGTGTTTGAGTGTGCTGATATGTTTGATGTGTGTGTGAGGAACTGGAGAATGTGCATGTGTGAGTTTGCTTTTGTTTCCTGTTTGTGTGATCTCTGAGTTAGTATATATAAGTGGAAGGGTGGAGGGCACAGCCCCCCACATGGGGGGTGCAGGGGTGCTTGTCCCCCTGCTTATGTGTATATGAGTTGTGTATGTGTGTAGTTTTTGTATGTGGGTGTTGTGGTGTATGTATGGTGTAGTGTATGCGGTTTGTTAGGTGTTTTGAATTTCTCAGTTTTGGGCTCGGGGTTTTGTAGTTTTGGTGTTTTGTGGATTCGGTTTCATAGTTTCGAAATACTGAAATTCGATGTTTCAGTATTTCGAAATTATGAAGTGAATCCATATATATATATATGTAATTTTTACATTTTTCTAAATATCTTATAAATCAAGTAACACAAACAGAACTCTTTTTAGCCTTAAATGAAAGCTGTCAGATAGATGAATAGAATGCTGCTAACAGTATTGTGTAACTTGAGTTGTTGCAGAAATATTGTAAGTTGTTTACAAACTATTACAAACATAATAGTTACCTGTATTTACTGCGATTTATAATATACAGTTTAAGACCTAGAACCTAAAGAATACTACTTCTTCTTTCGGCTTTTCCCGGTTAGGGGTCGCCACAGTGGATCACCTGTCCGCTCATGATTGCCAGTGGAGTTTTATAGTGTCGATTTGCCAGCCCAGCTTCCAACCTTCAACAGAAGGCACACACATGCACGCACTCACACCTAGGGCCAATTTAGAGTGTCCAATCCACCTATGCTTAGATCTCTGTTGAAACTGTCCCCACCCCCCCCATTTTCTGCCGTGTCTTCAGTTGGTATAACTGGTTTTTACAGCTTGTGTGTTATCTAACTCAAGGATCACTTGCATAAAATTAGACCTGTTAGTTATAGCCTGCATTTAATTGCTGGAACCTGTGTTCTGAGAGACTGCTTTCCAGTCTATCTGCAAATCTACAGAGCTGAGTATATTTTTTTGGTTTTAGAGTTTGTACTGTTAGTTGTTGCTTAGATCTCTGTTGAAACTGTTTTGTCCCACCCTCCCTATTTTTGGCTTGTAGTTTAAATTTGATGGCTTTTGCAGTTGCCCGCCCCACTGTAGATTTGATCTGGGGCACTCCCCCAGTCCCATCTCTTTACCACATTCTACCTAATAAACTCTTTCTGCACTTACTTTTAGTCCTTTTTAATTTAATTGTATTTTTTAAACTGTGTTTGGTCTAATATTGCTACATACTCCTGAGTGCTAGCTTGCACTGCACGTGAATTGTTTTTACTAATGTTTTTGCTACTTTTCTGTAAAAAAAAAAAAAAAAAAACTGTAAGCCTGTTTCCTACCTTTCCTGTAACTAGTGTCCAGATACAGATTTGCTGTATCCAGGACTGTATGTAAGCTTCTGAGCACCCCCCCCAAGCCTTTCTGTGTTGCAGGGAAGCCTTCTAGCTTATCAGTGGAAGTGGTAAGCACTAGGTAACCTCTCTACCACATAAGGAGTGGTTCTG
The DNA here is from genome assembly GCF_019279795.1 of Protopterus annectens. Classification (NCBI taxonomy): domain Eukaryota; kingdom Metazoa; phylum Chordata; order Ceratodontiformes; family Protopteridae; genus Protopterus; species Protopterus annectens. The sequence goes on along the minus strand of NC_056751.1, from coordinate 295,556,890 downwards.
GCCCAGAAATTGTAGTTATTGGCCACTTGGGCAATCTCTTCCATCTCTCTCAACTTTCTGATTTGAAAGCCTGCATTTACACTTGTTTCTGTCCTGTAACTCGTCTAGTGCAGATACAGATTATTAGTTTTAGCACTTAAATTTGCTTATTCGTGCTCAGCACTTGTTCAGAACATGTAAGCACTAAATAAGCTACTAATTACTGTAGCACTCAACCTTCCTCATTACCTAGATGAAAACAGTTTTTGTACTTATTTTTCTCACTTGCTTAGAGAAAAACAGCTCTTGTACTCACTTTCCTCACTTATCTAGAGGAAAATAGTTTTTTATTCAAGCATGTCCAAGGGTCAGCTCCCTGTGTTCTCTCCTGTCTATCTGATGAATCTGGGCATCTTGAGGCAAAGGAGAAATTGCCTCATGTACACAGACACCCTTTCCTCCTACCACCCAACACTACAACCTGTGAGAGATGCACTTATCTAGCCAAACTGGAGGTAAAGCTCTCTCCAACCAAGACTAAACTTGACAGTCATGAGGAGAAAGTAAACACTTGCACCACACCACACTCATCACATAGTCTCACTAAATCTACACCACCAAAATCCACACATAGCATCACAAAAACATTTGCGGAGGCTCTCAGTAATAATCTATCTAAGCAACAGAGACCTCCAAAGCAGAAATGCAAGCAACCTCCATCTCCCAACACAACCCAAATGACACATAGCCCACAGACTCGGTGTGCCACTCATCCACAGCCAGTAAGGCAAAACAACGTACCCAACACACTAGTCATAGATGACTCTATAGTCAGGCACACTGATGTCCCACTCACCAGGATAAACAAGGAGAAGGTTACTGTCAGCTGCCTGTTGGGTGCCAGGATCCGCCACGTAACCCACACACTCAGGTCACTCCACACCAAGTACAGATATGACTCTGGCATTGTCCATGTTGGTGTGAACGACCAGAGACGTTAATGCATCCGAGGTTATCCAAGTGCAACTAACTCTGGGCAAAACTGCAGTCCAAATTGTAGCTTGCTACAGATCCCCCACCATGCCCCAGGATTCCCACTCCTCTTTTCTTGATGTACTGGAAAATATTAGGGCCCAACCAAACACCCTAATAATGGGTGACTTCAACTACCCCACCATTAACTGGGAAAACTACTCATGTACCAACCCCTTAGCTTAATGCTTTCTGGAATTCATAAACTCCACTTCCCTGGATGAACTTATCCACACCCCCACCAGGGGCAACAATATCCTAGACATAGTCATTACCAACATGAGTGACCGGTGTTCTACACCTGAAGTCAACTCCTCATTGGTCCGATCCGACCATAAGCTAATCACCCTTGATATCCACATCCCGCCCCCATCCCCCATTAAGGAAACCACGGTAAAATATTTCTCCAAAGCCAACTTCATGCTTCTTAAGACAGAAGTGGTGAACTTCATGACACCCATGCAGATGGACAATACAGTTAAAACTGCTGAATCCTACACAAATGCAGTCTATAAGCACTTACATGAGTGCATGGATTGTGCTATCCCAAACAGAACCAAGACACTGTCTTCCAAAAAAAGGAAGCCAGTCTGGTCAGCCTGCCATAAACAAACTGCACAACAGAAGGAAGAAACTGTTGCAAAAGAGAGTAAAATCCCACGAGTGGAAGAGCTCCCTGGTCAGCTTCAATAAGAAGTTGAGATCCCTTATAAGATCCTCCAAAGCTAGCTAGAAAACAAAATTGCCACTAATTCTATGGACAACCACAAAGCATTCTATAGCTATTGTCAAGAATCTCGATGGCAACACCCAGATCTGCTCTGAGTTACAGCACAAAGGCACAAAAATTACAGAACCAACTGATATTGCCAACATCCTGGCAGGTAGGTTCAGTGCTAACTTTACCCCCCCCCCCTCACCCCCTAAAGGGCCCATATCTATACAGAAAGAATGCAGAGTCCTGTAATCACAACTACGCAGGTAAAATCTGCACTGTTTAAAGCCAAAAACACAGCATCCATGGGACTGGACAACATCCCAGGCTGCGTTTTACATTTCAAAACGAACTGGTTCCCCACTTAAGCATCATGTTCAATAATAGCTTTGCATCAGTCTTTGTGCCCACTGAATGGCGCACAGCAACAGTCATCCCACTCTACAAAGGGGGAGCCACCACTGGTCCCGGGAACTATCAGCCTATTAGCCTGACAAGCCTGGTCTGCAAGGCCATGGAACGTATCATCATGGAACTCATAAACAAAGACATTGGTAACCTCCAAACTCTGGATTCCACCCTGTTTGGTTTTGTGAAAGGCAGACTTCTTTGAAGCAGTCACCAAAGCTGTAGATGAGGGTAAGAGGGTTCACACAGCCTATCTTGACCTCTTCAAGGCTTTCGACACCATCCCCCATTCTGGAATTATAGCTAAACTCACTAAACTAGGTATAAATCCCTACGTCACAAGATGGGTTGCCAACTGGCTCACTGACCGAACCCACACTGTAAAAGTTGCAGACTCCAAATCTGTCCTCAAAGCAGTGACAAGTGGAGTACCACAGGGTTCTGTCCTGGAACCTCTCCTGTTTGGTATCTACATCTCTGAAGTACAGGCTAACACAGAAGGCCTCTGGCTAATGAAGTTCGCAGATGACTGCAAACTAGGAGCCATAGTCAAGTCCCCAAATGATGTGGACATCCTACAGAAGGGCCTCGCTGAGACAGATGCCTGGTGTCAGAGCCATGGCCTCAAGCTCAGTGTCAAAAAGTGCAGTGTCATTCCCTTTGGTAAAAACTCTGTACCCATGAACTATCACATAGGCAGCAATCTACTTAACACCGAATGTGTGATAAGAGACCTTGGGACCCAGGTGGACAGTAGTCTCTCATTTGATAGTCACATTGCCAATGTAGTCGGGAAGTTCTCATCATAAAAGGGTTCACATCCAGGAAAAAAGAGGTCATTGTTCCCCTCTACTCGACACTCATTAGACCCATTATAGAGTACAACGCCCCTTTTGGAATGTACCTCACAAGACATTTGCAGCAGCTGGAAAGGCCACAGAAGTACCTCACAAAGAGGATTACTGGCCTCAAACAAATGCCCCACACTGACAGCCTCAAAAAACTCCAGCTTTACTCAGTAGCATATTGCCTACTCCGAGGTGATCTCTGCCTAACATATAACGCTATGTCAAATCCAGAGCTGTTGGACATGCTACACCTAAAGAAATCCCAATCCCTCCGAGCTGCATGCTCTGGGGACCTAAACCTTGTCACCACAATAAACAGGAGGTGCTGGAGGGATAGATTCCTCTCCCAGAGACTTCCCATTACTCTGGAACAGGCTACCCATCTATGTCAAGCAAAGTTCTTCATTAGCACTCTTCATGAAAAATCTTGATGAGTGGACGGGAAATAGGAAATACACCCTGGGGATCACTTCTGCATCTCTGCTCGACAGTGGCACAGGAAAATAACTTTCTTGGGTGGCGTAAACCAGGGAACCTTGTTGGCTAGGCTTATGTAGGCCCTTGGGCCAATAGCCTAGTACCTACCTATGAACCTACAGCATGTCTTTGGGATGTGGGAGGAAACCGGAGCACCCGGAGGAAACCCACGCGACCACAAGGAGGACATGCAGACTCCACACAGAAGGCACCCCAGCCGTGGATCAAACTGGAAAATCTCTTGCTGTGAGGCGCAAACGCTAACCGCTGCACCACCGCGGCCACCCCTTAGAACCTAAAGAATACTACCACTATAAAAATAGTTTGTGCTGAAGAGTTTGCAATGTATATTTCTTTCATAAGCCCCATAGTTCCAGAGATATGAACATTTGTTTGAAATTTGAGGACATCATTTGATTCTTTCAAAAGGAATAGGCCCCGCCCATTGGAAGTTACACTGCAAACTTCCTGAGCTCCATTGGAATAAATGAGTTAAGTGAATAAAACTATTGGCAAGAATATTTCAATACCATTTATATGATATATGTATCTCAGCAAACTGCACAAGACATTGTACAGAATGGTAACAGCGGGAAATGCACATTCCCTATTAACCTGTCCATTGTAAGGTATAGTCATTTTTTTAAATCTTGCTTTTTGACACCAGCAGTGCTTTGACTGTCAGCTGAGTATGCATAAGTAACCCCCAGACTGGGCCTGCCTCTGAGTATGGGGTAATCTTGCAGTGAAGGCTTCACATTCCATGGACCATACAAGTACGTCAGGGAGGTGTTGATGCAGCATTATCTTTGGAGACTGCTGGGTTTTTGTGTGGTAGGCCTGTAACCAACCCCTTTAAGCTAGCAAGCACAGTGTAGTGTCTGCCGCCCTGAGCCCAAGATGAGTGGGTCTGCATACCTGAGGTGCTTAGCTGGAGTGCAGGCATTTTTTGAATGGATTTGCATTCATATTACCTGTGCATATGCAGTGACATCTGGAGAAGTCAGTCAGTGATGTGCCCTTCTAGCAGGACTTGACCAACTCCTTCTTTCCTGATATAGATGAGTCATCATTGACCACTTAGCCTTCCTTGACTGGCTACTGAAATGTTCATGTTGCTTGAGCACTGAGCTCAAGACGTACGGACCACAGTGAGAACTTTATCATTCTGCACTGCAAAACCAACTGTATTGATCATTAATCATCTGGCATTGACATCTGTATGCAGATTCTCTTACTCTGCCTGCAGCATGCTCTTTAGTCATAAATAAGCATAAATTAAGTATGTGCTTTCCATTTTATGTTATATACTTTTTAGAAAATGTATCCATGTCTAATGACTCTGGATTGTGTAACCTTTTAATTGTAGTGTTCATGTAATTAGAATCATGATAATTTAATTATTTAAATGAGAAATATTTAATTGGGTATTTTAAAGTGTCAGTGCATGTATACAAACAGTGAATTTTAATGGTAACATTAAATGTGCTGTTTAAGTTGGCTGGACCTTTGTGCTTTGTATTATTGTTCATTTCAAATGCCTTTTTCGTAAAAAGTTGTAATTCAGTTGTTAACCAGTATTACAGAATGTCTACTTTTATGAAGACTGTGATTTGCCATTTCTGTTTTTTTTTTCTTCTTCTTCATGATCTTGTGAACATGAAGGCTAATAACATATTTTAAGACATTGTGGGAACTGGTAACAAGCTGGGTCTGTGTGTTTCAGCTGCCAAGCTTTCTTAACTGCCAAGCATGTACAAAATTACTTTTTTCTTGAAATGTGTGTCTTTTCAGAGCATTGACATTTTCCCTTACTGTAAAATGTGTAGTGATGAGTAATGTACACTTAACTTTAGGAGGTGGCATCAACACTAAATTCATCTGAATTGTTAAATTGCTTTATCACTTAGCTGCTTATTTCATATAATTATTGAAAGAATGTGCTATCAAGTGATCTGTTTTTCTGTAAGCCCTCTTAACTAAATTGAGTTGAAATTAAAAATTGTTGTCTGTCTGAACTGTCAGTTTAGTTTATTAGATTATTTAAAATGAATTCTCTTCAGGACATATCACAATGAAAAACCTTGATGCTTAACTCTCTACTATAATTAAAATGTTCCACATTTAAACATGCTGTTTTTATTTGTCTTTGCTTTTAAAGCCATTTGCTTTTGCTTGAGGTTCTGTAGAGCCATATGTTCCTTGTAGCTCAGGCTCCTGCTTATGAACAAAAATTAGTCATCAGATTAAACTAGCCTCAGTATCATAAACCACTGATATGCTAAGCTGTTGTGTCACTCAAACAGAAGTAGTACCTGATAATGTCACTTAATACAGCTAGGGTCAGTAAATACGGAACTTGCTTCTTGTCAGTCACTGTGATAAAAGCTCTAACTATCCATCCATTTCTCAGCAACGCTCTCTTTGCAATCAATCACAGCCTACTGTTAATGCCCTGGCTGATGCTGATGTGGGAGAAATTTGTTTACTCTTGTACTAAAGTGGAGTTCATTGCGGAGGTGACACAGCCCATTCATCCTGGATTTCTATGACTAAGTCTATGGTTAGCATAATTGTGAAGATAAATGTTGCTTTGTATGTTTGCAGATAAGAAGGGCAACCTCATCCAGAGCTGTTGGCCCTAAATCAGTTTCTGTGTCAAATGCAATGACTGCTTGTAGTGTTTTCATTGTCCAAGCTGTTTTGAATAACCAATTCATAGCAGTGATGGAAAACATTTTGTTACAAACGTGTTTGTGAGATATTTCAGTTGTATTGAAACAATTGAATAAATACTTTTAATTCCATTTGACTTAATCTGATGTGCGTTGTTAATGTTGTGGAGCATATTTGTTAGTGTAAGATTCTGTCTGCTTCTTAATGCCTTCCCCCTTTAATTCTGGGCACTGCCTTTTTTTGTAATTCTCATTTTGCACATTTTTACTTGTTAATATCTAACAGAAGATTTCTAAAAATAGGCACATTGAAGTTGTCCATCAATCTGACTTTCTTTACATGTGGCTGTTGATAACAGCAATGCATCAAATACAAACTTAAATATCAGAAGATCCCCTTTATTGCTTTGAGGAGCTCATCTTAAATTAGACTTGCATATCTGAAAGCCTTGAAGGAATAAAACAGCAGTTCACAGTTGTATTACTGAAAGAACAGTTTCAAACATGCTAGCTAGAGTTAATTTTAGTATTTTGGGGCCCTCCTGCAAGATGTCTCCAGGAGGGTCCACTAGCAAAGATGTAATTCATCATCAGCACTGCATAATTCACTGGCTTTTCCAGAGAAGCACTGAAATCAAGAAGCTCATGCTCATATCTGGCTATTATTCAGCTTGACTGACTGTAATACATGTTTTTATAATTGAAATAATGTCATTTCAGTAAATACTGTGTTGCATATATTTTTTTACGAGGGACATTGAGATGCTAGATTTTGAGTTAGTGCTTCACACACACAGCAACATACATTACTGCTAAAGTGCCTGGTAGCTTATTACAGAAGTAGGATTTGGGGCCAACCAGTAAGTAATTATGTCCCAGTGATCTGTTGACTTACTAGTGGTTAACCTGACTTTGCATTTCTTTTGCTAAAGGAAATTGGGGAGTGAAACTGGTAGCTTACAAAAGGGCATAACGGAATCCGGAGATTAAGCCTGAAAGGCAAGGCAAGTGAACAAATTATAAGAAGGGGCCAAATGAAATGTAAGAAAATAAGCTTGTTTGCTAAGTAATTAAGTGCAGTCACAGAGCTGCTTACTGTAGGTGCTAAGTATGTTGATAAAATGCTCTTGAGATATTTTAAAGGAATAAAGGAAAGAAGAGAATGAAAATGTCTGAGAGTAATTCAGGAAAAGGAATAAAAAGCATTTATCCTTTATGATTTATCTTTTCCTTTGTTGCTGTTTTTTTTTCTTCAGAAGAGAAGCTGGACCCCAAGAAAATGTAAAACATAAGTTAGTGTGCATCTTGTAGTAAATGCTTACAACAGGGAAGGGAATACTGGGCTAGACCACCATGTAAAACTTGATTCTGGCAGTATATAGCTATAAATTATAACTTTGAAAGCAAAGCTTTAAAAGAGTATAAGTACCTAGAAGCTACAAGAAGAGTTACAGTTTATAGTGGCTTAAGCTTATTCATTATTATTTGTCACATATGCTGATACCTCTGTAATTAAAAAATAATGATGCAAAGTGGGAATTCCACATCACCTTTTTGGATATTTCTGCCAGCAACATTCAGACCCCAAACTGAAGGTAGCAAAGCCAAAGGAGGGGGAGTTTCAGTATATATTAAAGACAGACACACACCTCCAGGGTGGTCAAACAGTATGACATACCATTGACAAGACCCTTATTCAAATCATAGCTAGCTACAGGCCCCCAAATTTGACTCAAGTTGCCCACTCCACCTTTCTGGACCTCTTCAATTCTATCAAGTTTCAACCCTTTACCCTGATCCTGGGTGACTTTAACTACCCAACCACAGATTGGAAAAAGTACTCACGCCAGAACACAAATGCCCAGAGATTCCTCGATTTTATCAATGCAAATGCCTTGGAACAGCTAGTCAATACCTCCACAAGAGGTGATAATATCTTAGACTTTGTATTAACCAACATGAGTAACCTCTACAGCACCCCTACAGTATCATTCTCCCTGGTAATATCTGACCATAAAGTGGTCACTTTCGAAGTCACCATCTCCCCCGACCCACCTCTCACTAGGATCAAACAAAAAAACTTCTCCAGAGCTGATTACAACATCCTGAGGGATGGTATAAACAACTTCACAGCCCCCTCCCCCTCTGTAAGAATTTTCACCAATGTCCAAATCTACACCAAAGTACTATACAAGCATTTATATAGATGCATGGAATTAGGAATACCCGACAGGACAAAATCATCCTCCGTAAGGAAGAGTAAACCTGTCTGGTGGACACCTGCAATAAATAAACTACATAACAAAAGGAAAAAATTGCTGTCCTGGATCAAGAAGGAGCAGGTGCCCAATTGGAAGCAATCTCTCCTTAGCCTGAACAAGCAAATAAGAGCACTAGTGAAATCCTCAAAAGCCATCTTCCAAATTGGCCACATCGTCTAGAGACAGTAGTAAGGCCTTCTTCACATATGTCCGTAATCTCAAAGGAAGCAGCCAGATTTGTTCAGAACTGGTGGTCAAGGACACCACATACACAAATGCTGCAGATGTAGCCAACCTACTGGCTGACAGATTCAGCAAAAATGTCACCCCTCTGTTCCCTCCCCCATCAGTAAATCAGGACATCTCCAGTACCTACCCCCCTCCCCATCAGTAAATCAGGACATCCCCAGTACCTGCCCCCCTCCCTTTATCTCTAGGGAGCAGGTTATCATTACCTTCTCAAAGGAAACAAATTCAGCCTCCATGAGATCCGATAACATCCCAGGCTGCATCCTACATGGACTTGCAGCACCATTAGGCATCATATTCATCCAAAGCCTGAGTACCGCCTTTGCCCCAGCCGAGTGGAGGACAGCCACCGTCATCCCTTTACACAAAGGTGGAGCATCCACTGATCTGTGAAATTATAGACCCATCACTAACTAGCTTGATCTGCAAGGCCATGGAATGGATTATCATGGACCTGATTAACAGGGACATTGGCAACCTCCAAACACTCAACCCCACACAGTTTGGCTTTGTCAAGGGGAGGTTATGTCTGTTAAATCCGGTCGACTTCTTTGAGACAGTCACCAAAGCCATGGACAAGGGTAAGACAGTGCACACCACCTACCTTGACCTAGCCAAAGCCTTCAACACTATTCCCCACTTGGGCATAATAGGTGAACTTTCTCAACTGGGCATCAATCCTTATGTTACCAGATGGGTAGCAAACTGGCACACTGATAGAACCCTAATAATACAAAATAGGGGAAGCCACTTCAAGCAGTAGACCCATAATGAGCAGTGTACCACAGGGATCTGTCTTGGGGCATTCGGGATATACTTCTCTGAGGTGCAGGCCAAAACCAGTGGGCTATGGCTGATGAAGTTTGCAGATGACTGCAAGCTGGGCACAGTCATCAATTCCCCAAGTGACTTGGTCATCCTCCAGGAGGGTCTCAACCAAACAAATGACTGGTGCCAGAAACATGGCCTTAAGCTGAATGCCACAAAATGCAACATTATCCCCTTTGGGGAGAGTGATGTCCCCACATATCACATTAATAATAATATCGTAAGTACACAATCAGTCGTGAGGAATTTGGGCACCCAGGTTGATAGCAACCTGACTTTTGACCATTATGTTGCTTCCATTGCTTGGAAAGCTTTCTACATGGCCCACCTCATAGGTAAGGGTATCTCCTCCAGGGACAAGGAGGTCATAACATCCCTGTATTTTTCCCTTATAAGGCCATTTATTGAGTACAATGCCTCCTTCGGCATGTACCTTGCAAAGCACATGCATCAGCTGGAGAGACCACAGAGGTTCCTCACCAGGAGAATCCAGGGCCTCAAACATCTACCCTACACAGATAGGCTAAAAGCCCTGTCCCTCTACTCAGTTTCATACAGACTTCTTAGAGATGACCTTTGTCTGGCATGCAAAACCATCTCAGCCCCTGCCTTGATGACAGTGCTGCATATCCGCAAGTCAAACTCCACTCGAGTAACCCACACACGCGACCTCAACCTGGTCTGTGACATCAATAGGACTTCTTGGCGGGACAGATTTGTGTCTCAGAGACTCCCACATCTGTGGAATAGACTCCCTCTCCACGTCAATCAGAGTACCTCATTATCTCTTTTTAAGCACAACCTGGATAACTGGATGGGAAACAGAAAATATACCACTGAGATTCCACCCGTGCCCCTGCTGGACTGGGGCTTTGGGTGCTGACTTGTCTGAACATGGGCTAAACTCTTGGCTAGGATTATAAGGGCCTCAGGGCCAATAGCCTAGTAACTTCCTATGATTCTATGTGAGTTTCTCCTTATTGTACTATCCTGCCTTGATCATAGAGGTTGTTATACCACCCTGCATACATAAGTGAGACAAACTGCATAATTTGGAAGAACATTATAACAAAAGATGTTAGAAAGGCCACTTTCAATGTATGACATTGCATTTTATAAATTAACAGATGTAAAACTAGAGAATATCACAGTGGTCGGAGGATGCCACTGAACATGTCCAAGAACTGGCACCTGAATTTTTTGAACTTCTGGGAATTTGTAGTAGCTCCTTGTTGCATATGATGTGTTCTAAAACCCTTAAAGGTTGTGAATGTACTTTCACTGGGAGGACTGGAATTTAGGGATGCACATTTTCCATTATTAAGGGCAGGGTATATGACATACTGCCTGAGAAACAGTTTCATCGACTTTCAGGTGTTTAGTAGAATCTGAATAGGTACTTGTAGATCTTGTACAGTATGGAGCAGGGAAGATTTATAAGATCATTTTTAACCTCTGTGTCATTTCTCTTTCAAGAGGTTCCAAAGTTTGTATTATATCGCATACACATAAATTAAATAAACTTAAAAGTTTAATTTAACTGTTGTTTTTATTAAAGTGTTAGTTGCCTTTGGTACTGCAGCTTTACAGGCCTGCAAGAAGCGTGAACATGACAGTACTTAGCTAGGTTTTGTATAACCCTCAGAGATGAGTAGTTGCTATCAATTAACTTTGACTTGAAAGATTTTAAAGTGAAGGACATATTGAATCTATGCTCCCTGACCAGACATCCAGCAGGACATTTATTCCCAAAAGACATTTCTATGCATAGCTCTGAACTGTACATCATTATGAAGAATGTTCCTCATTCTCAGTGTTAAAAATTCTATGCTGTGTTCCACATTGAAAGACTTTGGCATACATTCATTGTTAGGAATTTTTTTAATATGTCTCTATGGTAAATAAGATTGAATAAGACTGAATCATATTAAGCCATCAAAATATTTTTTTTTTTTAATTTTGAAGAAGCTGTTAATAACCATACCGTGAACTCTTAATTATAGTTGTTTGTGAGTGTTTCACATTTTAGCCATTTGTTCCACATTATGTGAGGTAGTGGTCGACATATTGGAGGTGGAAGATTGACATCCATGTTTCTATATGATCTTATTGTTCATACCTAATGGAAATGTATAATATATTAAAATGCACTATATTTCATTTTAAGGGAGAAGCTATAGAACTTACTTGGTATATCTCTAGAAACCACAACCCCTCAGGACTGATATATTTCAGTAAAGCCTTTAGCTACTGTAGAACTAATGGTATTGTCCTTTATTTGTTCTAAAACAAGCAAGTACATGTTATGAAACATTCTGGTGTGGAACAAGGAGATGTCAACCAGTGAGCTATCCCTGGTGGTTTACAATAAAATACCCCTGTACTACATTCCACACATCCAGGTAGGCCCTTGGTGTCTACATATGCTGTCTCTTTCAACCTAGCTAGTACTGAGGTATTCAGAAGACTTATTTTAACTATTTGTACTAGAGTCAAGTCAATCAATAAAATTAGGCCAAAGTTTATGTAGGATGGCCACTATATAATTTATGTAGGGAACACAGTGGAAACATGCATCTCATTCATACTTACTTTACTAGAAACTTTGTTAAAATTTTACTTCTCCATATTTTTTTTACTTTTTAAAAAACAGTCTTATTGTGCTTGTAACTATAGAGCATTTGTAGTTACCTAGAATAAATCTGAGGAGTTGTCCCTTGTATCACTTATTTGTGGCCTAGCCAGTGCAATTCCTACTTCTAATTTCCTTTACCTTACAGAACTGTGGGGCCACCCCTGGGGTGTACTTGCAATATTCAAATCCATTTGTTATAGTTGTATTTGAAGGGGGTGTTGGGGAGTTACTTTGTTTGATATGAAGAGGAAGACTGTTCTAGAGGAGGATTCCTTTTGAGAGGTATCTGATTTGCCATCTGGTTTGGTCTCTTATGTGGGTGTTCTCAGTGATGAATGTTTTGTAGGATAGTCATTTGAGGCTTTGTATACTAGTCAAAGATTACTGTGTAGAAGTTAAATATGAGATAGACAAGAGAGACAGAGTTTTAAGGCATTCAGTATAGGTCATTTAAGCCAGTTCCTGAATGTTGTTTGTTAAGGAAATACTGGGAGTCTTTCAGACTGTATCATGTGTATATTCAGGTACATGCCAAAAAGAACATTTTAGTCTAATATAAACCTAGTAAAGAAGGAGTAGAGAAAGATGGGAATATCTCTGAGCCAGGACAATATACATTTGACAATCAGCTGGGCTAAGTAGAAGGATTTTCTAACCACTGTTCATAGATGATGGTCAAAGGAGAGTTCATTGTGCAAAAAACTGCCCATGTCCCTTAAAACTGCATTGATTTTCAGGGGGTTCTTTGTGGTAGGTACATTGATGCTATAAAGAACATATTACACTTTTAGCATTTATTTTTAGGCCATTGTCTTGGCACCATTTGTTTGCATGTGTTAGTCCTTCTTGTAGCATCCAGTCATTTTTTAGCATCTGGGAGGCTGCTAGGGATTTGACAATAGCTCCAAGTTTGCAAGTATGTGCAAACTTGGTCAGCCAAAGATACGTGACATCTCCTTTGACATCAAAGAATTAAAAAGCAAACAGGACTGGCCCTTGGGGATGTCGGTATTGACAAGACTTTTAAAGGACTGTGTCCCTACTTTTAATTTGATAGGTCTTGTCTGTAAGCCAGTTTGTTATCCAATGGGTTGGATAAGGGTTCATGTTTAGTTTGGTTAATTTGTCCACGTTGCTGGGGTGTGTAACGATATCAGAAGCCTTAGTCAGATGTAGGAACACTGCACAGATTTGCCCCCTTGGCCAAGGCCTCATTGACTTTTTTTTTTGAAGTCAGTTGGATTAAGCAGGCAAGATGTTCCCTTAATAAACCCAAACTAGTTTGAGTATAGGGAGTTTTAAAATTTACAGTTGGTCACTGTCTTTGTTTATGAGTTCCATGGCAAGTTCTCTTAAGGATGGTGAGGCTGTTTGTTTGTAGTTGCCAGGATCAGTGGTGGGGCCACCCTAGGGGAAACTACTGTTTCTGTTTTCCACACCTCCTGGATGAAATCAGTTGAAAAACTGAAATTTAACAAGTTCAGGAGTGGGATGGTGAGAGAGTGACAGTGCTTCATAGAGACAGGGAAACACCCTTGTACATTTTCCGGCCTCACAGAGCTAGTGTTGTTTTGTCTCCGAGAAAACTATTAGGACTTGTTCAGAGGTGATCTTTGGGGGTGGTGTCAATCTAATATTTAATTGTGGGAAGCTAGGGAAGAGAATTCTGAACTAAGTGTATCTGTCAAAATGTTGTCTGTGTGCACAGAGACAGAGTGAGTTTTTACTTGTTAACTCTCTGCAAAGCTGGGTTGTTTTCATACTGTGTCTGAAGTAATAGAATGATTTATGATTATCCCTGATGGATATGATAATTTTTAGTTCATACTTAGCTTTGGTAGGTTTGATTTTGTTCCTTTGTTTTCTGTTTGCCTCTCAGAGTTAAGAGTATGGAGTTTTGAATTTATTTCTGAGGGCGAGGAGTTTTTTTTCTTTTCTTATAAAGCTTGTTTATACCAGGGGACCACCACAGGAATTTGTTGCTGAACTTGTCATCTGTTTTTAATGAATTGGGACCAATGTCTCATTGCAGTTGTTGGGATGAGAATAGAAACTCTCTGCAAATGTTAGTGTGTTTGATCCTGTGCTATTGAAGGAAGAGTCTTGCAAAGCTCACCAGGTCATCAGCTAGCTGTAGTAGAGTTGCCTTAGAGAAATCCGTTAAAGTAGTTTGGTTTGTGGGTGTTTTGGGTTGGGCCTTAATGATGAAAGCCACCTAGTGGTTGTCCAATCTGACCAGTGAGGTGGCAACTGTGGGTATAGAGTATAGTAGTTCTATGTTTTTAGTGACAAACATATAACTACCATACTATGCTTGTAGTGACAAGATCTATTAAATTTGGACTTCTGGTAGGGGACTATACTCTCTGATTTAAGAAGTTAGCTTTGTTGAAAACTAGGAAGTATTGTGCATATTTACGTATAGTAATGTAGTCTTCAGTTTATGGATGAATTGTTGAAATTCCTAAGACTCCCAAGAGCAATGTCATTAGGCTCAATGGTGAGGTACACTAGCATATTTAGATATGTCTGTGGGTTGTAGGAGACTTAGAAGGGGCTCTGTAATTGACTTGGATGTGGCATGATGTCTTATGTAAGCTTACTAAAATGTGGAGGAGTTCAAGTTTATTATCTTGTTGTATACATCCAGATGTGATGGAGTGATGAATGAAAAAAGTTATACCTCCAGCAGTAACAGGAGTGCCCTTTGTAGACTGTCTGAAGAATTGTATGGGCCATTGAAACTTAGCAGGCTGGGTGTGTTATGACTGCATTGGAACCATGTTTCAGTACTGATAAAGGTGTCAATATTTTAAGGGACAGTAAGACTTTTAGGGAGGGCATTTTCTTATTGAGGCTTCTGAGCTGATTTGGTTTGGATAAACTGATAGATAGAGCAGACTGACATTGCCTAAAAAAGGTACTGTGGGGTTGCAGAAGTACTTGACCAATATATGAAAGCCTTAAGGAAAGATGGAGAGAGAGAGAGAGAAAGGCTGCCGTTTGCTAATCAGGTAGGACTATTGATAATCTCCCTTCATGCAGACACACACTGGAATCCCTTTGAATGAGACCAGTGTATAAGACAATTGTTTAGGTCATTTACTTTCTTTATGCTGTGACATCATTCTTGGAGAAGGTAATATGCTACTCAAGACTAGTTGCATACCACCCTCAGAGGTATACTTGGAGAGTGCAATCATATCGCTCTTTATACAATCCAAAGATTTGTGTTTCAGGCTTTTATAACTATGTGGCCAGTGGTCATGATATATATGTACCTGAAGTGAGGGGACTTGAGTGCTCTAGTGACCTGATGTATCCTGGCTCCTGAGATAGAGCTCACTGTCATCCTTTCCTTGTTCAGCATGGTAAGTGGCGTGTCTGAGCGTTTCCGTACAGAGTCACAGATTTATAACATATTATCAAGTTTTGGAAACTCAAAATTCATATGGTCGAGACCATATGTTTCACTTCCCGAAAACTGAAATGTAAAAAAAAAAAATCTACGCTTTTGCAAGGGGGGACAAGGCCCCCACACCCCCAGCAAATCTGATATTGTCCCTTTCATTTATTCCTCAACTGATTGGTTTGGATCTGAGATTAGAATCCAACCCAGCCACTTCTACCAGATTATTGAATCCAAGAACTCTTGAGCGCCTCCCTTTACCCATAATGCCCCACCAGCCTAACATACCTCCGATCTCATTTGCTACCATTAGCTTCAGATGTGGATTCCTTTGTTCTCAAGTGTTTTATTGGAGTTATTCCAGTTTTCATAACCTGTTTTGTCATGAGTTCGTTTATATTTATAACCTTTATATTTTACTGTTTTCTTCCTCCCTGCCATAAACTTTGAGCAGAGTTTAGCTGTTTTCTGTTTCTATTTGGTTGCTGTTTTTTTGGTACCCTTTCTAGTACCATTTGTGGTATTCCTTCTTTATTCTTTGGAGTAGGTTTTTTCCCCTACTATTGTACGTTGTTTTTCACTTTTCATTCTTTCTTTCTTACAAAAAAAAAACTTTTCTATCATTAGAGTTGTTTAGAATTTTTTTTTTCTCAAGCTGAGTATTCTTATTGTGGTGTTTTAGCATTGTTGATGAGATTGAAAAACTGCGTTACTTGTAGGCATAAGCTTCCCAACTCTGATGCCCACAGGGAATATGTGTACTGCCTAGATCCTGCTCATCTAGAAGTGGACTGTCCTTTCTTCTCAGGCTTTAATTCCAGGGCTTTAAATGATCATAGAAACAAGCATGTTTTAAGAGGTCTTCTTCAGTCTACCTCTACTTCCTTGGTTGCTGAGGCTCAAACTCCTACCAAAAAGCCTGACAAAAGTAAGTCTGAGTCAGTGCCAAAGGAAAAGGATTCCCATAAGAGGTCTCCTGACCATTCTTTGATATCAGCCCCTTCAGTTGAGCCTCCTACAGAAGTGCATAAGATGTCTGATCTGTCTTGGATCTAGAAATCTAGGTCTCCACGGATCCTTTCCCCTTTTGGATCCAGTTTCATCTAAGCTCCCTTCTCCTTTCTAGACCTCAGTACACCACGTAATCTCTTAGGTCTTCCAGAAGCCTTTCAGAAGCCAATGTGGATAGGATGATGAGGAAGTCCCTCAGAGGACAGATTCAGATGGGGGTTCTCCCTGCTCCAGTTCCCAATAGTTCTGCTAGCTGCCCTTTGTCCACTTCCCCCTTGGTATCTCCTTTTCCAGTCTGATCTACTGTTTCAGTGCCTTTGGATCCAGGATCTCTGGGGGTGCCTTCAATGGACCTGAAGCAGTCTCTTCTTCTACCCTGATGGTTCCCCTGAGCCAATCGGCTGTATGCCTTTTGAAGCCAGAAGACTCTCAGAGCCAAAGCATCAGTGCTGGATCTAGGGGTTGGAGTTTACTCCAAAAGTGTTGAAGACATCTCTATCCCTCAGGGCCTTGACTCTGGATAGCCCGAGTCCATTTCTCTTCCTAGGTGGAGTGCTGGTGGCGTTGCAGGAGCAGACAGAGAGATTCCGGCTCCTGTGTCACCAAATTCTGTGTCCCCTAGGTAACCTGCCTTTGAGGTTGTGGGGAGGGCTTTCTCCTTGGCTAGAGAAGAGACATCCCTGTCCCCCTTGGGGCAGATAACCCTGCCTCATCTGGCTCTTTGTTCTGACCCTTGTCCATCCTTTTCACTAGGACAGCCAGGCCAAACTAACTTCCAGTCAGTCTGTCAGGACATCATCATCTCTTCCAGTACTTCCCCAGAGCATCCCACTGAGGATGATTTTAGCTCCTCCTAAGGACTGCGCAAACAGGTGAAAGGAATTTCCTGTCATTGCTTTGGTTGTGGCTGCAGCCAGAAAGAAGGAATTGGCAGAACAGAGTTCTTCTGTCCATCCCCTTAACAAGTTGAGGGCTTTGGACAGATTTGGGAAGCATGTATACTCTTTCCGGGTCCATGTCATCTGAGGATGGAAATAATTCTCCTCACAGCTGGCTTCCCTCCAATCCATCTCAAATGCATCCTTGAGGTTAATATCCCATGCAGTGGAAGGTACCTCATGGGCTGCAGGTTCAGGCAAAGCCATCAGG
This sequence comes from Protopterus annectens, assembly GCF_019279795.1. Taxonomy (NCBI): domain Eukaryota; kingdom Metazoa; phylum Chordata; order Ceratodontiformes; family Protopteridae; genus Protopterus; species Protopterus annectens. Next base: position 295,539,214 of record NC_056751.1, on the reverse strand, counting down.
AGAAGTGTCTGGATTTGCTTATGTGATTTTGTGGAGCCCTTTAAGTCTTCGTTCTTCATTGCGCCATTTGATGGATCATCTCTGTTCAGCCCCTAGGTTAATGAATGCTGTCCAGATAAGAACAAGACAGAAAGACCTTGTCTGCCATGGGTGTACATTTTCATCCCCTCTCAGACCTTTCTCTAGGAATTGGTGAGGCGGTAGAAAAATGTGGTTTAAGAAATCCCATGGTCCTTTGCAAAATTCACGCAGCGATAGTGTCCCTGAGGTGGAGGGGGTGGGACTCGAATGGAAGATGCTGTCCTCATGGCATAGGTGGCCTGCAGAACCAGGGCTTCAGGGATTCTTTCTCATGTAAGCCCTGTTGTGCTCCTGAAAGGAGGCCCAATTGTTCCCCTTTGGAGGCAGTTGGGGGACATTTGTCTCTGCAACATTGAGCTTGGCTATCTATTACAAAAGATTCATTGGTGCAGAGAATCATATTCAGAGATTATAGCATACCATTTTCTCTAACCGCTCCCACCAATGTAAAGAAAATCCCAGATTTTCCATCCAGTCAGAGGGAAGCAGCATCTCTAGAAAAAAAAAAAACTGCTAGAAAAAAGAATGATCTGAGAGGTCCCCAGACCATAGAGGGTCCAGAACTTACTCAAGATTCTTCTTGGTGCCAGAAAAGACAGGGGACTTGTGGCCAATTCTGGATCTCAGCGAATTAAATCACGTTGTATATTCAGAGTTTCAGATGGTCACAGTTCAGTCCATTTTGCCTTTGCTGCAGAAGGACAATTGAAAGTATTCGACAGATACTCAGGATGCATACTATCACATAAAAATGAACAGGTGCTCTAGAAAATACCTGTGCTTTCGATCGGGAGACGGTCATTATCAGTTCAGAACATTGCCATTTGGTCTCACCACAGCTCCCATGGTATTCACCAAATGCATAGCAATGGTAGTAGCTCACTTGACACTGTTGGGATTCCGAGTGTTTCCATATCTAGACAACTAGCTCCTAACTGCCTCAACCAGGCATCGACTTGTACAGGCAAGGGACTACTTGTTCCAGTTTTGTGTTCATCTAGGAATCACTGTCACTTACAATAAATCTTAGCTTATTCCTACACAGAAGCCTGGAGTTTACAGGTACTCATCTGGACACAGTCAATCAGATAGCCTCTCTTACCTCTACTTGAATGCAGACACTGAGGTCCCAGGTCAAAAAAGTTATTCAAAGATCTTCTTTCCCAGCCTGATTAATCCTGCAAGCCCTGCAATCATTGGCAGCAGTTATCACTGTTGTTCCTCTGGCCAGATTCCACATGCCAGTTCTTCAGTAGAAACTTTCAACCCAGTGGTCCAGTCTTCTTGAATGCTCCAGTCAAGATTACACAAGCATGCAAAAGATGTCTTCGCTGATGGATTCATTCAAACCAGCTCTGCAAAGGCCGTCCTTTTGTTCTTCCCCTGTCCACAGCCATGGTGACCACGAATGCCTCCCATTTGGGTTGGGGGGGCATTACTTGGGAAGGACAGTCCAAGGTACTTGGTCCCCTGAGGAGACTTAGGTGCATATCAGTGTCCTGGAGATGAGAGCAGTCCTCCTAGCACTCCAGACCTTTCAAGATGTTCTCCCATCTGGGACAGTTGCCATTCAGATGGACACTATGTCACTAGCCTAGTACATTAACTAATGGGGGAACCAAATCTTACCCTCTTGGTGAGAAGCAGTGAGAGTGAGGCAATGGCCGATCTCTTCCGGTCTTTTTCTAATAGCAACACACATTCCGGGGAAATTCATCATTATTGCAAACTAAGCAGGCCCATTCTGATGCCTAACGAGAAGTCTTGCAATGTCAAAGTGGCAAAGAGAATTTCCTGTTGATGGGGCCAGCCATGCTGCAACCTGTTTGCTTCTACCCTTAGCAACAAGTGCAGCAGGTTCTTTGCCCTGATCCCTTCAACGGGGGAGTCATGGAGAGATGCCCTAACCCATGATTGGCCCTCCGGTCTTCTTTATGGCTACACACCATTACCTCTCATTTTTACTGAAAGCATTCCAGTTGAAGAGCACAGTTATCCTCATTGCACCCTTCTGGCCTTGTCAGATCTGGTTCCCCTTCCTCTAGCCTCACCTTCTACAGCTGCCTTGGATATTGGATCCCACTCCAGACCTCCATTCACCCAACAGGTTGACTCATTCAGACTTAACAGGCGCCAAACTGACCGCATGTTATTTTTCAGTTCCATTAATTGCTAGACAGTCCAGGCTTTCCTCCCCGGTATATCACATCTTGTTATCTTCTCCAAAAGCAGATGACTGCAAACTTGGAACTGTCATTAACTCTCCATCTGACTTTCAAATTCTTCATGAGAGACTAAAATGCACCAATAAGTGGTGCTTGGACCATGACCTAAAGTTAAATGCCAAGAAATGCAGCATTGTGCCCTTAGGAAAAACTGGGCACCCGTGCTCTTACCACATAGGTGACACTCCTTTGAAAGCTGGCTCAGCCATTAGGGACTGGAGCACTTTTGTTGACAAGCTGTCCTTTGCCCATAGTGTATCCAGTATTGTTAGGAAGTCCTTTTACCTTGCCAGACTAATCGCCAGGAATATTTCTTAAGTGTTTAATGAAGTTATTGTCCCTCTATACTCCTTCCTCATCAGGCCCGTAATAGAGTATAATGGACCTTTTGGTATATATACCTGTCTAAGCATATGACCCAGCTTGAAAGACAGATTGAGAGACTGCAGCATTTCCTCAGTACGATAATTAAGGGCAGGTCATCCATGAGCTACCTAGACTGTCTTAAAGCACTTGCTCTCTTTTCTGTTTCCTACAGACCCTGAGAGGTAACCTCTGTCTAGTTTACAGAGCCTCAAAGGATCCTCTCGTGTGAACTCCTGCTCATCTGCAAAACTATTAACACCCACTCAAGAGATTTTTACTTCCACCAGAAAACATAAATAGAACCTGCTAGTGAGATAACTATCACAGCTAATACCTCTTTTATTGAATAGATTTCCTTTCGATGTAAAGCAAAGTAGCTCCGTGAACTTATTAAGCATAACCAGGATGAATGGATGAGCAGTCGTAAAACCACCATAGGTCTGGCCCAAAAGCCCTCATAATGAGTCAAAACTAGTTATAAATTAGTTACATCGATAGATACCTACAATTTAGGGTATTGTGGCTAGGCTACTAATGGTCCTCTGGATCAACAGGCTGTTAACCTATGAATTTATGAACCTATAAATAACTTTAATTTGGTTTAACAGTTAGAATTAGGAAAAGCCAGATCAAAAGAAGTTTGCCCAGTTCACAGCGAAGTCCTGATTTGCCTGTTGTCAGTTGAGGATAGATATTCAGGTAATGCATATATCCAAAATGAACAGAGGATTACTCTAGTTAAGGGTTTACCTTTTTCGTAGAATTTTGAAATTTATGAGTGGTGATTGATGCCCCGTTGTCTTTTTTGTGAAGTTAATATGTTTATACTTCTGATAGGGTGTCACCCTGTTTATGATGTTGTAGACTGTTCCCAGATTTCTTTAAAAATGGGGATCTCATCTGCATTTATATTGAGGAATTTGTAATATTGTGTAGAGAATATTGGGTAGAATAGGTTAGTGGGTCTCTACAGGAATGGGGTTGTTCCACCGTTTGATCAGTGAGGTATGTAGCATTTTACTTTTAAAGATGGCAGTGGTACTTTTCATTTGTTTTTCCATGCTGATTTTACAGTGGCGTAGCGAATAATGTTGTTACCTCACAGCAAGAGGTTCCCTGGTTTGATTCTCGGCTGAGATGTCTTCTGTGTGGAGTCTGCATTTACTCTCTTTGTTCACATGTGTTTACTCTGAGTGCACCAATTTCCTCCCACATCCCAAAGACATGCTGTAGGTGGACTGGACACTCTAAATTTGCCATAGGAGTGAGTGTGTGTGGTGTGAAAGAGTCTACCATGGCAGCTCTAACCACTTTGCAGTGTAAACCTTGGCTCTAGATGATTGTCACTGTCATTCAGTTTTCTGAAGAAGTTGAGTTAGTTTTTCTCGACGAAAAGTGGATTTCATAATTGTACACTTAAAATAAATAATTCTTATTTTACGCTACACGTGTCTATGTGGTTTGGCCGCTTATAGTGGAGCGCTCAGGATTCGTGTATCTTCTTGCTTTGTGGTTTTACTATCGTTTATCAGTTTGTTTTGTTCCCCTTAGAATGACACCAGAAGCTTAGCCAATTGCTGAAGCCAGTCATTTTGTCCTTGTACAGCGGTATTATTCTGGGCGATGGCAGGATGCTGCTCAGGGCTAGGGTCATACCTGCTTGGGCTAAAAGATCAGAGAGCTCTTTCATGTCTTTTTTTCATGTAGTCCAGGGAGGTACATCTCAGGTCATTCACACCAGCATGGACAATGACAGACTCATATTTGTACTTGTTGTGAAGTGACCTGAGTGCGTGGGTTATGTGGCGGATCCTGACACCCGACAGTAACCTTCTCCTTGTTTAGCCTGGTGAGTGGGACATCAGTGTGCTTGACTGTAGAGTCACCTATGACTAGTGTGTTGGGTATGTTGGTTTGCCTTAGCTGTGGTTTATTGGCACACTGAGTCTGTGGCTGTGTGTCATTTGGGTTGTGTTGGAGGTGGAGGTTGCTTACGTTTCTGCTTTGCAGGTCTCTGTTGCTTGAACAGGTTATTATTGAGAGCCCCTGTGAATGTTTTTGTGTTTCTATGTGTGGATTTTGGTGGTGTAGGTTTAGTGGGACTATGTGATGAGTGTGGTGTGGTGCAAGTGTTTACCTTCTCCTCTTGACTGTCAAGTTCAGTCTTGGTTGAAGATAGCTTTACCTCCAGTTTGGCTAGATAAGTGCATCTCTCACAGGTTGTAGTGTTGGGTGGTAGGAGTAGAGGGTTGTCTGTGTACATGAGGCAATTGCTACATTGCCTAAAGATACCCAAATTCATCAGATAGACAGGAGAGAACACTGCTGAGCATGCTTGGACATGCCTGAATAAAAACTACTTTCCTCTAGACAAGTGAGGAAAGCGAGTATAAGAGCTGTTTTTCTGTAAGCAAGTGAAGAAAGTAAGTTCAAAAAATGTTTTCCTCTAGGTAAAGAGGAAGGGTGAGTGCTGTAGTAATTTGTAGCTTATTTAGTGCTAACAACAAGTTCTGAACAAGTGCTATGCAAGAATAAGCAAATTCAAGTGCTAAAACTAAGAATCTGTACCTGGATCTTGTGGTAGATAGGCTACCTAGTGCTTACCACTCCCACTGATGAGCTAGAATGCTTCCCTCCAACACAGAAAGGCTTGGGGGCTCAGAAGCTTACAAACAGTCCTGGATACAGCAAATCTGTATCTGGACTAGACTAGTTACAGGAAAGGTGGGAAGCAAGCACAAACGCAGTCCTGGATACAGCAAATCTGTATCTGGACTCGACTAGTTACAGGAACGGTGGGAAACAAGCGCAAATGCGTGCTTTTAAACCAGAAGTTTGAAAGAGATGGAAAAACTGCCAAACGGCCAGTAAACTACAATTTCTCAGCCAGAAACCACTCTTGTGGGAGATAAGCTACCTAGTGCTTACCACTCTCACTGACAAGCTAGAAGGTTTCCCTCCAACACAGAAAGGCTTGGGGGGCTCAGAAGCTTACAAACAGTTACAGCAAATCTGTATCTGGTCTAGACTAGTTACAGGAAAGGCAGGAAACAAGCTTAGAATTTTTTTTTTGGAAAGGGAGAAAGGAGAAACCGAAGATAATTCAAAATTAAGGACCTAAGTGGCTTGCCCTTCACAAACATTCTCTCTGTATTGGGTAGAATGAGCTAGTGACACTAGACTGGAATAGAGCTGAGATAGAGATGAACAGATGGGACTAGTAGGAGTGTCTGAAGTCAAATTATAATCTCACTGTACTCGACTTGAGTGAGCAAATGAGATAGACCCAGGAGGAGTGTTCAAACACAAATTTACAGGAGGGGTGGGCAATTCCAAAGCCACCAAGATTAATACCAGAACAAGAACAGGGAGGGCAGGCAAGAAGCTAACTGCAGAGAGCGACCACAGTATTCTATGAAACAATTAAATAGAAAAATAAATAAGTACAGAGAGACTCAGACCACAATATTCAATGTAACAATTAAATGCACAGAAAAATAAAATGCTGTACAATCTTTAACACTGCAAGTTTGTACTTAACTCAGCTAGTAATGCAGTTGATTGTAGGTATGTAGCAGAAGCCAAACAACTCGGATATTGAGCAGTAATAAATTAGCCAGTTGGCAACCCATCTTGTGACATAGGGATTTCTACCTAGTTTAGTGTGTTTATCTATAATGCCAGAGTGGGGGATGTTGTTGAAAGCCTTGGCATGACCTAGATAGGCTGTGTGAACCACCTTACCCCAGCGCTAATGGCTAATGGGGGGGGCAGTGTCAGAGTTTCCCGATGGCTGGCTCCCCTTGTGGAATAACCATAAGCATGTGCCCATTCCAGTGGGCAACAAAAGAGGTGAGGTGTGAGGCTGATTGAACATTGTACCTAGGTGGGGGCCAGTTCATTCTGTAGTTTTGTGTAGAACGCAGCCTGGATGTTGTCAGGTCCCATGGATACTGTATTCTTTGGCTTTGGAGGAGTGTGGTTTTACAACTTTTAGTATAGAGTAGCTGGAGGGTTTTAGGGGGGAGTGAGATTAAGTTAGCACTGAACCTATCTGCTAGGATGTTGGCAGTATCAGTGTTCTTGGTATAGCAAGTGCCATTGTAATCTTTCACACAGAGTCTTCTTGAAGTGTTTTGAATTTTTGACATAGATAGAGAATGCTTTGTGGTTCTCTTTAGAATGAGTTGATTTTTTTTTCATAACTAGCTTTGGAGATATTTTATGAGAGATCTCGGCTCTTACAGAGAGGCTGACCAGGAGTTCCCTCCAGTCATTTTTTTTTTTTTTTTTTTTGCAACAGTTTCTTTCTTCTGTTGTTTACCCACCAGATTGTCCAGATTTTCTTCCTTTAGCACGATCCATCACTCATCCATGTGCTTATAAAAGTGCATTGTGTATGTGTGATTCATTCATCATACCTCTATTGTCCATCTGCATGGGTGTCGTGAAGTTTGCCACTTCTGTCTTGAGAAGTGTGAAGTTGGCTTTGGAGAATTTTTTTACGGTGGTTTCCCTAATGGGGGTGGAGGCGGGTTGTGGATGTCTAGGGTGATTAGCTTGTGGTCGGATCTAACCAACAAGGAATTGATCTCTGGTGTGGAACACCGGTCGCCCATGTTGGTAATGACCAGGATTAGGATATTGCTATCCCTGGTGGGGGTGTATTTTACTTGATAAATCCAGAGAATAACATTTTGGTGTTGTGGGACAGTTTGAGACCGTTTCAAGTCTTTTCAGGATGTAAAATAAATAAAGATAAAACAAAGGCTAGAGAAGTAAACTGTGGACCTACACAAGAATTGGTCCAGCAATGCCCATATTTATGGGGGCATGAATAAGGTGAATTATTTAGGTATATGTGTTAAAAAGGATTCTCTTATGGCAGCTAAGGATATGTGGGGGAAAGTAAACAAAATATAATACAGAAAGTTCTTAATTATGGATGTGGAAAGTAGGATACAAGCAGAGAAAATATGTCTAGTCCCTTTAGTTTTATACACAACTCAGGCATATTCTTATCAACCAATGGAGATGTTGTAGACCATAATTAATAGAGTTGTTAGAATTTATTTGGGAGGTGAAGAGGGCAATAGTTAAGTGGGATAAGTTTATTCTCCCCATAGAACAAGGTGGTGTATGACTACTTGATTTGAGGGGATATTTTAGAGCTACTTAATTAAGACTTTGACTCCTAACGCAAGTGGATAGTTATGAGTCAAAGTGGAAAGGAATGATGATGAAACAGAAGGATGGAGTTTGAGAAGTAAGGACAGAGTATGATTTTGGGTGCAGTTTCTTATGGAGTGTAGCAATAACCATACAGAATATTATATTCATAAAGTATCAGAAGGTATTGTAAGAACTAAACCAACACAAGAATGGGGGGAAAAGATTTTAAAACAGGGATGACTGCAAGTAGGGGTATAGAAAGTAGACAAGATGGGGATAAAATTTACTGGAGAAAATTAGCAAAGCAGCCAAGGTTTTAAGAGCAACTAACTAGAGGTAGAAAGATAATAGAGTGGAATGATGTCAAGCAGAAGTTTGAACTACAGGCTAGAGGCTGCCTTCCCTACCAAGGTTTCGTAACAGAGTATAGGCAAAGAGGAAGGGACAGGGGGTTGCTAAATGAAAGAATATCTCTGGTAGAGTTTTTAGTTGAGTCCAGAACAAAAGCTGCTGTTTAAAAAAAAAGAGATGTGAAGTTCTATCTCGCCGTTCATTCTTTACTGATGGGTTCGGAGCAGATCCATCGGCTCAGAGTCGGCCAATTGCAAAGCTCAAGGTCTTCAAATAGCTTGAAGTCAAGCCCCTATCCCATGATGCACATAGAGTTACCCCGATCTAGTTTGCCGCTGCAATAGATCTGAGGTTCTGCTATTAGCTCGGGCCAATAAAACTGTTTTTCTACTTACTTATTTACTTATATTAAGATAGTTAGATAGTTTAAATAGTTTATAAAGCTCTCACAGCTTTCTGGTGTGTGTCACTACATTTTAGTCCCTTCCCTTAGTGTGATTAAAATTTTCCTAGTTGGCCTTTTGTTTTAGGCCTAGTTTAAAAACTTTTCTAATTAATAGAGTGTGTTTAGTCAGCGACCTTTGTCACATTTTGTTTTGCTAAATATTTAGATAGTGTATAGTTATTTGCTGTGTGGTGTGTTTAACCTTGAATTTTTTTTTAGAAAGGCTTGAATTTAATTACTGCTACAGTTTTGTTGTTAACAGTAATTTGGTTTGGCAGATATTCCTTAGAATATTTAGACAGTGTGTTGTACCTTACAGCAGCTATCTTTTTTCCTTGCATAGTCTGCTCATAGTGTGTGTGTGTGTGTGATTGTGTGTGTGTGTGTGTGACTTAGCCTGATTTTATTAAGGCTTTTTGTGGATAATTATTGTTAGATTTTTTTTTTTTTTTTTTGTGTGTGTGACAGTAATTTCTCTCTCAGAGTTTTCAATGGCTGACCAAGAGAAGCACCCTAAGTCTGGATTCAAAAAGTGCCCAAAGTGTGGCCAAAAGATGTCTGTAACAGACAGCCGTGTAAATTGTGTATACTGTCTGGCTTAAAATAACAAAAGACCGCTGGGTACAAAGTATCATTTCCAGAGGATACTTCATCCCATTCGCCACACCCCCTCCACCCATAAGAAAAATCCCAGACGTTCCACCCAGTTACAGGGAACAAGCAACAATAGCTGTCCAAATCCAATGCAGCCTGAACAAATATGTAAAGAAAGAGAAGTTCCAGATGGTCACGCTTCAGTCTATACTTCCCTTCTTAGGGAAAGAGAGTTGGATGTGCTCGATAGATCTCAAGGATGCGTACTACCACATAAAAATGTCCAGGCCATCCAGGGATCATCTGCGCATCCGACTGGGAGCCAGGCATTACCAGTTTTGAGCCCTGCCCTTTGGTCTCACTACAGCCACTAAAGTGCTCACCAAATGCATGACATTGGTCACGGCTCACCTGAGGTGTCTAGGATTCCAGGTGTTTCCGTACCTAGACGATTGGCTCCTTAACGCCACCTCCAGGCATCAACTCATTCAGGCCAGGGAGTCCATTCTGTCACTCTGCAATCAACTGGGCATTACAATCAACTCAGATAAATCTGCCTTGTCACCATCACAGCATATCGTTTTTATTGGGGCAGAACTGGACACCAACACCACCGAATTCAGGCTTCCAACAGAAAGAGTCTTTCTTCTTCATCAGCTTTCTGATATCCAAAGCCAGAGCACCAGCATCAGAAGTTCTGAAATTGTTAGGCATGATGGCAGCAGCAATTCTAGCCATACCACTAGCTCATATGCACATGCGGATACTACAATGGCTGTTGTTCACTCAGTGGTCTTACTAAGAGCTTCCCATGTCTTACACAATAATCACAAATTCCTGCAAAAAGGATCTTCAGTGGTGGTTGACCTCACTTCATGTCACGATGGGACGCCCATTTGTGCTATCCCCTCCAGCGGCCACAGTGCCCATGGACGTTTCCCTGATAGGGTGGGAGGGGGGCATTTTCAGGGAAAGACAGCCCAAGGAACGATCAAGAGACACATCTGCATATAAATTTCCTGGAGATGAGAGCAGTACTTTTGGAGTTGCAGTACTTTCAGGACTCTCTTCCTCTGGGTATGATTGTGATTCAGACAGACAACATTTCTGTGGTTTGGTATTTGAACAAACAAGGAGGAACCAGGTCTTGTCGCAAGGCTCTCAGGGTATGGCAGTGGGCTGTTTCCACCCAGCGCTTTCTGTTAGCAATGCACATCCCAGGGAAATCCAGTGTGATAGCAGACAAGCTGAGCAGGGCAATCTTGTTGCCCCATGAGTGGCTCCTCAAGAAAGAAATAGTGAACAGGAAATTCGGCAGGTGGGGTCAGCCTTGCTGCGACCTTTTTGCCAGTCACATGAACACGAAATACAGAAGCTACTTTGCCCTGATCCCCCCTCCGGGAGAAGCCCCAAGGGACGCACTCGTACAAGGTTGGCCTCCGGGTCTCCTCTACGCATTTCCAGCAAACCCGTTGATACCCAAGATTCTACAGAAAGCAAAAACCCTGGGAAGGACCATCATTCTAATAGCCCCTCATTGTCATCATCAGATTTGGTTCACCTTCCTTCGACTTCATCTTTTGGAGGACCCTTGGATTCTGGACCCAGTTCCGGACCTTCTGACACACTCGTTGGCGGAACTTCATCCCTCTCTGCAGTCCCTGAAGCTGACAGCTTGGCTGCTCCATTTCCCATAATAGCCAGGTTTCATAATCTCTCCAATGAGACAAAACATATCCTCTTATCCTCTCATAAATCCTCTACTAGGAAGCTATATCGTAGCAAATAGAAACAATTTTCAATATGGGCCTCTAAAAACAATATTGATCCTTACCATGGCCCTATGGCCCTCATTTTAGAGTTCTTGACTATGATTTTTAACAAAGGAGCTGCAGCAGCAACAGTTCATGTTCATCTGGCTGCTATTTCTAATTTTCATCTTGGATTTGAAGGATTGAATATTATGTCTCACAAGTTATCCAAAGCCTTTCTCAAAGGGACCTTTCATATTAGACCACCTGTGAAATCTCCCTATTCTCCATGGTATCTAAATTTTATGCTTCCCCACATAATTCTTCTGCCATTTGAACCAGCTTCCTCTTGTGACCTAAACTTTTTGTCATGGAAAACCATCATTTTAATAGCTATTACTTCTGCCCGCAGAGTGTCAGAGCTTCAGGCTTTATAGTACATGCTGCACAAACTTGATGTTAACAGACAGCTCAGATTTTACTTAGACAGAACAAAATACTTCAGAAAATCAGACCGGCTTTTTATTTCATTTTCAGACTCCAGGAAGGGTAGACCAGTGGCTAAAACAACTCTGTCTAAATGGTTATCTGATTGTATCACCTTTACTTATTCAGCTGCCAATTTGCCTTTGCAGCATAAAATTAAAGCTCACTCAACCAGAGCAGTTTCTGCATCATCTGCTTTTTCTGCCAGACTTCCTATGGATAACATTTATGCAGCAGCCACTTGGTCAAAACCTCATACCTTTATCATTCATTACAAAGTTGACAAGGCCTCCAGGGATAGGGCCTCCTTTGGATCCACGGTCCTGAGAAATGTATTCCTCTGAGCCACCCGAGATTGATGGTGCTTGGGACGCTACCCATCAGTAAAGAATGAACAGCGAGATAGAACAACTTCACATAAAGAAGTTATGTACTTACCATAATGTTCCATGTGAGTTGTTCATCTCGCTTTCATTCTTACGTCCCTCCCTCCTACCCCCTCCTGGGCTGTTAGCTGACCGAGATGCTGGCTCCATCCTGGTTGCTCAATCTTTCTATACCCTTTCTTGGGAGTAAAAGAATGACATATGGTATTATTGTACACAGCAAAGAAGATCTGAGGTAACTCAAGGTGCATCATGGGATAGGGATTTGGCCTCGAGCTATTTGGGACCTCGAGCTTTGCAATTGGCTGACTTGAAGCCGAAAGATCAGCTCCGAACTCATCAGTAAAGAATGAAGGTGAGATGAACAACTCACGTGGAATGTTATGGTACGTACATAACTTCTTTATACATTTTATGGGTAAATTCACCCCACTGGGGTTTGGCTTTATTGGCCTGAATGTACCATAGAGACGTACAAAGTAAAAAGTGATGGGTACTATGAAGTCATGTAGCTGAAACACTGTATGCCCTTAACAGGCCATTTACACATATCCCATGGTTCCCCTTTACAGGATGTTTAAAGGTGTCACACAGTGAAAACTCTAGCTTTGCTGTTTTTTTCTTGCAGTTTTTACTGAATAGTTTATCTGTGTAATCTTTTTACCATTTAATTTGGGCATTCTTAGAGCAAGGACTATGTGTAGATCAAATCTAACAGCTTTTGAAAGTTGTGTCCTGTATTATTTTGGACAAGGACTAAGTGTATGCCACATTTCATGTGGTAAGATCTCCCCTAAATAAGTACTCTTCCCTTATTTAACATGTGTTATTTATATAAATGACGTTTATTGTGCAGGCATATGTCAATTAATGTTTAAAATTTTTACTTAGCATTTTGTCGCATAGTCTGTCACTCTTTCACAATGTTTATTTTTTCTTTTCTTTTCTTCTTTCAAAATACAGTATTTCTGGCACAAAACTTTGGCTTTAAGTGATTTGCATACTTAATATGCAGATCACCTGATTAAGATAAGAATATGTGATTTTGGCTTTTTTTGTTTTTAATATAAATCTTTTTTTTTTCGGAGACTAAACTTTAGTTCCTACGCTTGATTATGCATTAACAATTGGTTAAGATTTTTTTTAAAGCTTGAAGATAAAAAAAATGTAGTAGAATCACTCTGACTTTTCAGTGCACAATAGAAGGAACTTCAAGGGAAGAACTCCTGTTTAATATATAGTGGAGCACAGAGAGAGAAGGGTAAGTTTACCTGCTTTATATACTTTTTTTCTGAATGTTCATGTAAAGGCATAAATGTGTCTAGAATTACATATGTAATTATGGCAATAAGTTCCTAACTGGCAGATTGACCAAAGCACACTGTGAAGTGGCAGGAAGATGTGTTGACATATATAGCATTATTTGTTTTTGAATGCTGACTGTATTTAGCAGGATGTCTTCATATAGTTATTCACTTTTTTTCTCTCCCTCTTGCCGAATAACTGTCAGTGATTTTGCAGGGGGGCAAGCCCCCCTGCACCCCCACATCCCCTCTAACTTATGTATACCAACTCCGAGATCGCACTACACTGAGAAAAGGATAAATTTACCGATCTTCACTATACCGCAGTCTCCATTTCAAACCGCTGATACATATTTAGTGTTGGCTGTATTTAAATGGAGCAGTGTTGCTTTAAGTGAACACCAGACTTGTGGTAGCTTGAAAAGTTTGATGTTCTGGGTTTCGTTATTTTAAAATTTTGAGTAAACGCATTTTTGTTATTATCATCTCGATGTAAAGTAATTCGAGTATATGGTTCTTCGACATTATGAAGTAGACGTGTGTGTGTGTGTGTGTGTGTGTGTGTATGTATGTATATATATATATATATATATATATATATATATATGTATGTATATATATATATATATATATATATATATATATATATATATATATATATATATATTGGGAGGCACATTATTTAAAAGAAGAATAAATATGCTTTAAGCATTCAGATAGGATTATTAAAAAAAATGTATATAAGTACCTTTAGCTTCACATAAATAAGGGTGGGGTACTAGCATTGGATGTCAGTTCAAGTGATGCATGATTTTACTTATGGAACCTGAACAATCTTAAGAAAATTAATAATTTGAGTAATGACAAGATTTTGAAGCTTGACAATAAATGAAGTGAAATGAAACCAAACACTGTTTACAAGCTGTTTTTATAGTTTAGGGTGTGATTCTCACAGTTTTCATCTGCCTACTTTGTGAGTATGATTAGGTTATTTGATCTTACAATGCTTTGATACTTTTGAGAGGCTGAGATGGTCTGTTAGATGGTCTCCTTGACTGCATGCTTGGTGAGTACCTATAAATCTAAGGAGTGAACTTGTGTTTAAATGGATACAAACTACAATGTGGGGAGAAGAAGTTAAAACAGATTTTTTTTCTTGCTGCACAACATTGCTGGTATCTATTAGTTAATGCAGGAATGTGTGTGCCTTGTGTGTTCAGGTAGCGTTATTAAGATTGTTGTGTAGGTACCAATAGCTTCACATAAACTATAGTTCTGATGGCTCTAGATGCTGGAGCAAATGGCAAGTGACTTTGCTTATGGAATTTGAACAGTCTTGAGAGCAATACTAATGTGAGAGCTGGGAGAGTCTGATGTCTGGTGGCTGTTGCAGTGGATTAAAACTATGAACTGTGGCTTTTTCTTGTGATTTGGGGTTTGAGTCTCATAGCCCTTTTCTATCTACTCAGTGGAGTCCTTAACCGCATGATTGGTGCCTACCTATCAGCTAGAGAGCAAACTTGTATTTAAATGGATTAAAACTACAATTTAATGGTTGGAGATGAAATTGAAACATTATTGTTGGTACATATTAGTTGCAGTAGGAAAATATGTGCTTTGAGCTTCAGACAGGGTTACCAAAAGTTTGTTATATAGGTACCTTTAGTTTTACATAAATAGTGGCTGGTGGTGGCAGTGGATGTCAGAGTTTTTCTTGTCGAACTTGGACAGAATCAAGGAAGTTAACAATGTGAGATTGGGGGATTTTGAGGTCTGGTGATTGATGTATTAGAGTGAAACTGAAAGCTATTAATTGTCTGTTTCTTGTGGCCTAGGGTTTTATTCCCACAGCCTTTGTCTGCCTTTTGAGTGACTGAGCAGGTTGATTGGCTACAGCTTTGGGCTTTTGGGAAGCTGGGATAGTCTCCTTAACTGCATACTTGGTAACTATTAGTGAACCTAATGGTAAAACTCATTTAAATGGGTATAAACTAACATAAGATAATAAGAAAACCGGTATTTCTTTGTTTTGACAATTGTAATTTAGATATAGTTTATATAGTACATCTAAATCTATGTAAAGCATTTACTTGAGGTACATATAGTGGTCTACATGGTTAAAAAGTAAGGCAGCTAGCATAAGTGGGTATAAGAAGGTAAAAAAGAACTACACTGGATGAGATTTATATTCAAACTAGAAACTCTTAAGTTCAATGGAATGGAATTGTTTTAATTGTAGTTTAGTTGTGTTAAATATTAACACTTTGTTTTATGTGTCTATATAAAATAAAATGAGCGTGTGTTCAATAGTTTTCCTTTTGTTTTCATAAAGCCATTATTTTAAAGATGTGGGTTACTGATAAGATCATAGAATACTAATTGGTAATAGCAATATCTATCTGATTGATAGAAGATGTCCTCTTTAAAATGGGTTTCTTTAAATCTAAATGACCATAACAGTGGCAGTGTAAGAGATGTGGTTTGTTTAAACATGCATAAAATACAAGTGTCCTTTTTTTTTACAAGAAAGCTGTACTCTACCTGGTATTATAGCAAAATATGAATATAGTAAATACTATGGAATATGTAGTATTAGCAAGTTCTACCATTAAAGAAAAGAGAAAGGGTATGACCATCTTAATGAAGAAATGTTAGAATACCTAGGGTTATCAACTCATACAGTGAGGATAAAGGTATGACCATTATTGGATATCAAAAAAGAATATTAACCTTTGCAAATGTGTAATGAATTCCAGGAATTGAAGCTGAATTATCTGGAAATTTAGACAAATGTAATTGTATTCTTAAAGAAAATGACATTATTGCAATGAATAAGCCTAGAATTTGAGCATCAGTTAAGACTTTAGTAAATTTAACTGACTTAATCTTATAGATGTAAATACCTTTTCTGAGTCAGATTCTTAGGTTTAGACTTGCTTATGTTATATATTTGGCATGTAGTCAAGAATTGATAGGGCATATATTTCAAACGATCTGGTTTCTAAAAACAGGAAAGGTAAAGGTAATAATATGTCTTTTATCAGATCACAAGATACAGAAATGGTAAATCCAAGATTTATTTGTTGTATTAGACAGCTTATGTAGTAAAGTTAAAAGATTTAAAAAAATAATTTGTAACAGAAATAAAGCAGTCCCCCAGCTTCAATAAAAATAATGACGTAAAGAGGACATCTTCTATCAATCAGATAGATATTGCTATTACCAATTAGTATTCTATGATCTTATCAGTAACCCACATCTTATGGGATTCAGTGAAAGAATACTTATATGACAGAACCTGTACCTGTTATTATAACAAGAGAAAACAGTGGCATAAAGATGTATTGGAATTACAAGGAATGAAAGCATAAAGTTAAAAATACAAGAAAGGAGAAAAAAGCCTGCTATCAGACATAAAAAAAATGTAATGCAGATTTTCAGAAGATCCTACAGAATAAGGTTTCCATTAGTTTAGAAAAAGTTAAACTACAATTTTATTTTGTAACTCCTAAATTCTTTCATAAATTAGCCCTTATATCCAAATGGTAGCAAGAACTAATCATATCAACATTATATCTATCCCTGGTAGTAATAGAAAGTGTACTGATGTGTAAGAAATTCTGGACTGTTTTAAAAAAAGCTATGAGAAAATTAATGTATAGAATAGTAATTAAGAAAATTAAATGGTAATCCATCTCTTTTTAAATAAAGAATATGAAAGAAATTATTTTTAGAGCAAAGGAAAATAAACATCCACCTCTATAACAGAATTAAAGTGATTTATTAAAATATTGAAGAAAAATAAAACTCCATACAATGATGGCATAATTTGTGAATTATATAAAATAATATCTCACAATATTTTATCTCTTTTACAGAAAGTATTCACAGAAAATAAAGCTGCATTTAACCTACCTTCATCATGAAAATATATATAATTTTCATTTATTAAAACAGGGTAAATAATCATCTCTGTGCTTTTCTTATAGACTTGTTTCATTACTGAACATTGTTTGCAAAGTTTTTATGTCAGCCCATGAGCCAACCGATTGAAAAACATACTTCTTACATTAATAGAGGAAAACCAAACTGGCTTTGTATTAAATAGGCAAATGTAGGACAACATCAGAAGATTAATTGCTTTCATTGATTATACTAGTAACAGTAAACACGAGCCATCTGTGATTAATCTGGATCTAGATAAAGCCTTTGATTCAATAAACTGGTCATATTTAACTAAAGTATTAAAAATATTGTCTGCCAAGTATTTTATATCTCTTGTTAATCATCTTTATTAAAATTACTTTTTGTACATTAAACTATGATCTTTTATTTCTCAGTCAATAAAAATAAGCAAGGGCATGAAACAAGGTTGTCTTTTGTCTCCTTCATTTTTGCTTTGGCTATTAAGCTTTGAATCAGTTACATAAAACTTAATGATATAGTAGTATTTAATATTAATGATCAGTATACTTTCAAAATGCAGTTATTTGCTGATGATATCTTGTTAAAAATAGATGACATTGATTATTTACTAATAAATATTAACAGTCATTAAAATATTTTGAATTGATGTCCAGTCTCAACTTCAGTCAAAACAAAATGAACACCTTATTAACTAATAAAGAATTAAATTATTTGTTTTAATTATTTGCTGGAAATTAATAGGTTTAAATGGGATAATAGAGTAAATATGTAAGGGTTACAGTTACATGTGATTGTAAAGAAATTCTAGAAATATTTTATACAATACCAACACAGTAGTAAATAAAATAAATAATTATTTCCTGTAGAAGACAGATTGATTTTAATTAAACTGGTTATTTTATCCAAAATACTATAGATTATATGGTAAATGTCTTTAGTTAATTCTATGTAGCACATTAAGCAATTCATAACATTTGTGTGAAGTTCTTATGACACTCCAACAAATCTGAAATAGCTTTGGTACATCATGTAAGAGAATGAACAAATGATGAAGTAGAATTTCTTGACCTAGAAACTAATGCTAAAGCTTTAGTTATTAAAATAGCTTTGTGGTTAAATTACGATTATTAAGCCAAATGGGAAAAAGAACTCCAACAAAAAACACTAGTGCCAAATGGGAAAATGCATGAAACCATTTGGTTAATTAAAGAAATTATATCTCTTTAGAACATATACAGATCTGAAATATTAATTTGAAGTGGTTGTTAAAGGAATATATTATAGTCCAGCAGATTCTACCTACATAAACAATGTTACAAACATTTAGCAGTCTTATATAAACATACCTGGTAGATAGAAGCATGTTCTTTCACATTATTTACATCAGAATGTATAGAATGAACTTTTAAAAAAGGCTAAGCTTAAAAAAATAGGAATTAGATTTTTTTTAGAATGTTAAGATATTCTTAAGTGCTTAACACTGACTTGTCAGTAAATATGATTTGGATATGCAAATGTGGCTTAAAGTACAAATCAGTAGAAGGTTCTTAATCTATATGACTGATTTAATGTCAGACGCCGCCCCCCCCAAAGAAAAAAAAAAAATATATATATATATATACCTGCTATTGATTTTCTAAACTATATATACCTGCTATTGATTTTCTAAACTATCTCAAAACAAATGGTAAGATAGAGAGAACATATTTATCCAAATACATAAAATAATTAAGAACTGTAAATGTCGTATCTAGGACAGCTATTGGGATTATTCTGTCCTAATGAGTAGCTCAGCTTTAACTGCAGTAGATAAAAAATGTGTAATATCCTCAAAAATACTTCTTTATTTTGGAGATTATTCTTTTGCACATTTTTACGTAGAGCATTTAACACAGAATTGAAATTATATGCAAAATGGAAGGTATTGGTTGTTGGAGGTGTTAAGTCCTTACAGCAGATTGTCACTATATTGACTACAAAGTTCTACTGTCTTTTGGGAAAAAAATGCAATGTTTCCTGCAAGCATTGAGGTCTGATAAATTCTTATTAACTAAACATTTGCTGTTTAATGCTGCAAATTCCAGATGTTTACCAAAGTCTCATTCTCTCTTCTCTGGAACCTCAAAAAAAACAGAATATAATTACTGGATAAAATTGAGCCCATTAATAGAGAAATATCAGTCTTTGTTTTGTCACCATTTTATAGCTATTAATGAATTTTAATGCACATAATAAGAATTTATATAGACACTTGTATAAGTAGATGTCCTTCCATATCACTGTTGCAGTATTCTTCACGGATGGGATCTCCTGCCAAAGATCGTCTAACATCGGGCCAGTATACCAAAACCTTTAGATTTTATAGGCGTTGTACATCACATGTATCCTCCATGCCTAGGGCATAAAGGTGATATATGGATGCAAATGCTCAGAACTTCTTTGGTGCCAGCCTGAACACCACTATTGAACATCGGTCTGAACACCCGTCTGCTGTGCTGGTTACCAAGCCATCTTCAGATAAGTACCCCATTGGTATTTTTTATGTATTTTTTCTCAGTATTGTTATTTGTGCTCATGTTTTCCAAGGCAGAAGAATGCCAGTGTGGGAGGCAGATTCCCCAAAAAGCAGTCACGACCAGTGTATTTTTTTGCCTAAGTGCTTCCCACAACCATACACAGTGCTCTCTTTGTCAAGCGTTTGTCCCTAAGACCCCTCCACAGTCATTTATCTTCCTTCTCCATATACCTTGAGAACCAGCATATTAAGTTGTTGGCTCAGGGTGCTCTGGTGGAATCCCCCCATCCTGAGAGACAGCCATTTTCCAAGAAGAAGGACAGAAAGTGTAAGCCTGCTCTGCTTGCTGTCCATTTTCGACTGGACGTCTCTCTAAAAGCTAGTGAAGACCCTGAAGAACATCCAGTGCTTGCATTGGATTCCTCCACAATGACCCCATCAGGGGCTGCCATGGACCTGAGTTATCCCATGTTCTCTGAAGCTTTTCAGATGTCTGCTCTGGATGTTGAGGAGGAGCCATGGCTGATTATTTTCGAGGAGCCTAGAGGGGTTCCTGAATTCTTAGTCTAGGAAGAGATTCTTACTTTGTTCATTGAATCCTTCCAAGGGTTGTTAGGGCAGATGTCGGGCATAAAAGAAAGCAAAAGACCAAAGACATTACTGCTATTGCTAGGGATAGCATGAATGGCAGGATTTTACTCAGCGCTTGTTCAATGCCTTGATGGCCTTAAAGCTTCCTTAAGGGGTGACGGTCCCTGCTCCTCCCTGGTCTTCCACACCTGTGGAGAAGACAAGGGATTCATATTCCTCTGATGATCCATGCATGCCCCTCAAATTCCTTCTCCTCTTGATTGTGGCTCAGAGAAAGAGGATTCCTTAACCCAGATTCACTTTGGAAGAATTATTCTTTGGGGATACTATCGCTCGTATAATGAAGTACTTTCAGTGGGATTGCTTCTAGGTGTCTGACATCCAAAAGAGATACTATGAGCTTTTACAAATGGAGTCGGCTAAGCTGTCTGCAGTTCCTGTTGATTTGGCAACACTTTCGGACATCTTCTCTGCTGCCTGTGTAGCTCCTCTTAGCCCCCAGCCCTTAAGAAACCTGATAGATTCTATAAGGTGCCTGACACCTGTAAATTTATGTTTAAATGCCCTTCTGCTGAGGTTTCAGTCTCAACTGATAAGCCTTCTAAACTTTTGTCTTCTTCTAAGCTTCTGCCTTCTGATAAGGAGAGTACAGCTATGGAGAGGCTGGAAAAAAGTATATACTGCTGACACTTTGCCGTTTAGGGCTGTTAATTACCAAACCTACATGACCATGAATGTCTTAGCTCTCCCTTCATGGGTGGCTACGTTGTTGTCTAATCTGCCTGATTCATAACAGAACACTTCAACTCTTTCACTGCTTGGGTCCTCTTCCCATGTCACTTGTCATGACATAAAATGCAGTTACAATGCTGCTGATGCCTCTTACAGGGCTGTGCCTTTAGTTCTGTGATGAGGAGTTATTCTTGACTTCATCTTTAGGCCATGCCTGATGATATTAAAGCCAAACTTTTGGAATTTCCTCTGGATAACCAGAATCTTTTTGGGACAACTGCTGCTGGCCTGTTCAAGTCTGTCCAGGATAATGGTAAGGCCTTGCAGGAACTCAAGCATACTTTTGTCTCCCCTATTCACAAATTCCATAGGAATTATATTTCTAAGTCTTTCTTTGTTTGCAGGCAAACTCGTCAACCTCCCAAAGGTAAGAAGAGATCTAGGTGTATTCCTCCTGCTAAGTCCACTCAAACTGCTACTAGTCAGAAGCCTTCCATTCAGGGCAGGCCTGTTTCTATTTGACATTTTGCCTCCTCTTCCCCTAGGCCAGGTCCCCTTGTCTCTCCACCTATCTCTGTCTCTCCCAAATTGCAGCAGATGACCTCAGACTCTTGCTGGTGTCTGTCATTTGTCAGAGGTATTTCACGAGATGGACATCTCTTGTCTCCTTTTCAGGCATTCTGCAACCTCTTCCAGACCACCTCTCTCTCTCTTTTCCCAGAGCTTTTGCAGTCATTTTGGATCAGGGCACCATTCAACCTGTTCTGCCCACCCAAGTGGGAAGAGGTTTTTACTCCAGGATGTTTTTGGTTCCTTGAAGGGAGGGGACTTGGAGACCAATTCTGGACTGTTTTCTCCTCAACACCTTTCTCAAATTCTGTTCTTTCAGGATGCTATCTCTTCATACCTTGTTTCCTCTTTTTCTCTCCCAGGCCTTCTTGGTGTCTCTTGACCTTAAGGATGCCTATCTTCATATTTTTATTTGCTCACTCCTCGTGAAATTTTTATGTTTTCTGTTCTCTGCTTTGCACTTTGGCCTTTTTACTGCCTCAAAGGTATTGACCAAATGCCTTGCTAATCTCATTGCCTTTTGCTGGCTTCAAGGGATACAGATATTCCCATATCTAGACAACCTGCTTATTTTAGCAGTCT
Organism: Protopterus annectens; assembly: GCF_019279795.1. Taxonomy (NCBI): domain Eukaryota; kingdom Metazoa; phylum Chordata; order Ceratodontiformes; family Protopteridae; genus Protopterus; species Protopterus annectens. Next base: position 295,517,136 of record NC_056751.1, on the reverse strand, counting down.
TCTACAAGATCTTCACTTTACCACTAAACTTTTCCAAAGTCTGGGATTCACCATCAGTCTCAAGAAGTCTGTGCTAACGCCCTCCCAGAATCATATTTTTCTCATTTGCAGGATTCAGATCATTCCTGTGTTGGCCTCGGCTTACATGGTTGTGTTTCTGACAACCTTCTTCCAGTCTCTTCTTCCTCTGTCATCTGTTACGGCTAGGGAATTTCTCAGGATTCTGGGTTTTATGGCCTCCACCATTCCCGTGCTGCTTCTTGCCAGACTCACTATTAGAAACCTTCAGTGAAACCTCAAATTGTTGTGGATTCAACATTGCCACCCCCTACAGTTTCCTGTTCCTTTGCTTCCTTGTCTCAAACTCATGCTTCATTTTTCTCAATCCAGGACTGCCCTTTCATGCTCCAGTTCCTACCCCAAAACTGTTCACCAATGCCTCAGACCTGGGGTGTCATGCTTCTTGTGGCCCTCTGAAAGTTCTGTGTCTCTAGCCTCTTCATCAGACATCAGACAATATCAATGTAAAAAAAGATGAGGGTTCCGATTCTGGCTCTACTGGCCTTTCATTCCTTTTTTCTCCCTCTCCCCAGCGCCCTGAAAATCTTCACAGACAATACCGCTGTGATGTGGTATATCAACAAGCAGGCGGTATGAGGTCTTATCTACTTTGCAGACTGTCTCTTCTGGCTGTCAGTTATCAGGTGACCATACAGACAGTTTATATTCCTTCAGAGCACAACCTAGTGGCAGACAGTCTGAGCAGATCTAGAATATAGGCTCACGAAAGGAAGCTTCACAGGGGACATGTTCCTGGACATTGTCCATTGGGGGAGTATTCCTCAGGTAGATCTTTTTGCCTCGCCTCTGAACAGACAAGTTCCTCTATTTTGTGTGAGAGTACCAAGTCCTCTGGCTTGAAAAGTGGATCCCCTGTCTTTTCCATGGAAGGGAATGTTTCTGTATGCCTAGCCTCCCCTTTGCTGCCAAGAGTTCTGCAGAAGATCAACCAAGACTCTTCCAAAATCTTGCTGGTAACTCCTTTTTGGCCCAGACAGAACTGATTCACCACAAGTTACCTCACCAGGTGTATCTTCTGACACAAAACAAGGGATCTCTTATCCATTCTCACCTGTCCATTCTTCAAATGACACTATGGGTGATAGAGGTTTGATCCCTTTTAGACGCCTCTTTTCTGAGAATGTGCTTCAGGTTCTGCAGGAGGCCAGGAAACTACCACTACTCGAAATTCATAGATGTCTAAATGGAAAAGACTTTCTGTCTGGTGCCTTTCTTGTCATCAGGATCCCTTCTCAATAGGGGATTCCTCTGGTTCTCTCTTATTTGTGTGATCTTCTCCATGCTGGCTTGACATATTCTTCAGTCAAACCTAACCTGTCATCTGTCTCTGCATGTCTGCCCTTGAATACTCCTTTGGCCTCACCGTTTGAGGTCACACAATTTCTTAAAGACATCCTTCATATCAGACCCCAGAAAAAGCCTATTCCTCCTTCTTGGGACCTCAGTTTTGCTCTTGAAAATTTGACTTAGGCTCCTTTTGAAATTGCTAGTTTAACTTCCTTGCAACTTTGTACTTGGAAGACTGTTTTGCTGTTTCAGCCAGTAGAGTAACTGAGCTTCAAGCTTTTACGTCCATTCCTCCTTTTTTGTTTTTTCAGAGACAGGATGTCTCTTTATACTAATCCCTCTTTTATGCCTAAGGTAGTTAATGAGTTGTCCCTTAATCAGTCTATTCAATGTCCTTCCTTTTTTCCTTCTTTGCAGCCTGCCAATGAGAAGGATCCTTCACACCTTAGACTTGCATAGACAGCTCATGTATTATTTAGATAAAACAAAGGTTATTCTCAAATCTGAGCAACATTTTGTTTCTTTTCATCCCAGGACTTTGGCTTTAGCCGTTTCCAACCAAACCATCCCCTCCTGGATCTCTAAAGCCATTTCCTTTCCTTATTCTTTTCATAGCAAACGTCTTTCTTTGTAAAGGCACATTCTACTAAGGTGGTTGCTTCTTCTGGTGTCTTTTTCAAGGGTTTAGACAACAATTCCATCATTGAAGCTGCTACTTGGTCCTTTCTTCATACCTTTACAAAGCATTACAAATTGGATTTTGTTTCCAGGGCCCGGGCAGGTTTTGCTAAGGCTATCCTGGATAGGTTTGTAGAGGGCTCTTCTGTGCCTTCCTTCTCCCAGCATTCTTCTTAGCTGTTGTGCTCTCTTCATTGAAGAATACTGCAACAGTGATGTGGAAGGACATAGTACAGTTGTATAAAATCTTACCATAACTTTAGAAGTTTTTCTCTTCACTGTTGCAGTATTCAGTCCCTCTCTCCTTCACCCCTTTATAATGACTCTTGCTCCTTTCTTTTGTCACCCTCCTGGTCAAGGGACTTTTTTTTTTCCTTTCCTTTCCCTTCTAAATGTTTTTCTTCTGGATGTACATGTTCCACGTTGTCCATGGGAATCTTTTGTCCCCTCCTGGGACAATTCAGTTCTGAGTATTTGTGTCTGTAAGTTACCTTTATGCTGTACGCTGTGTGCAGGGAGCATACATGTGATGTACAATGCCTATAAAATCTAAAGGTATTTGGTTTACTGGCCAGACGTTTGGGCTATCCTTGGCAGGAGATTCTTTCTGAGAAAAATACTGCAACAGTGAAGAGGACATCTACTGTTATGGTAAGATTTTACACAACTGTACTTTATTTGTTTTATTATTTATATATGTTTTCTTGTATATAAAGTATCAATAAAATATAAAAAAAAGAATTTATTTTTATGTCCCTAATGTTGCTTTGTATTTTGTCTTGTCTTATAAAATGAAATATTTCATTTTTTTATTTTAAGAATGTATTTTTGATGATGATTATGATTAATGAACAGAAATATTGGGGGGGGGGGCATATGGTTGTAACTATTGAAGTGATTCTTTTGATCTGTGATATAGGCTCTGAATTTTCTCAGTCATAGTAACAACAATTATTAAAAAAATGGAAGTTAGAATCTAGACCGACTTTAGCTAAAGTATTGAATATCATAAAGGAGATAAATGGGCTGGAGATGAGATCTTTGTGAAAGGAAAGAAGCAACTTACATAGAAATAAATGAAAGTTGTAGGAACAATGTCATGCAAAATTATTTCCAGGAGGGGGAGTGAAATTTAAGGAAAGGTATGATTTGAGAAATTTATGTAATGTAGTAAAGGAAAACTGTCAAAAAGAAACATATATGTACCATGAAAATAAAAAGGAAATATTGTTTGTTTTCTTTTCTAATATATATATATATATATATATATATATATATATATATATATATATATATATATATATATATGCACCTGTGTCACTTTTTAAATGACACATTTAATTAATATGTTAAACAGTTCTACTCATAAAATATAGATGGCTAAGCATTCTTAGACATGCTAATAACACAAACACTGTAGAGTTTGGTACTTGCGTATTATGGCAACCACATTCCAAATAGCATGAAACGCTAACGCATGGCACTGCTGACTGACTGCAATCAACATCCAATGCACACGTTAATTAGTATTTTTTAGTAGTAAAATGGTGAATTACATCACAAATTTCACTACCAATTATGACTCAATTACAGGTACAAGTAACAGAGCCACTCAGTTAACAAAACCTGTAGGAAGTGCTGTTTTTACTTTTTAATGGTATACTGTTTGACTACACACTGTTCTCATAAGCTTACACACATTTCATAACCTTGGCATTTCTTTTCTGTTTGTAACAGTCTGTAGTCCGGCCGTAGTAGGAGTTGGATGCTGCATACTTCTACTTGTAGTTAGCTGTTGAACTATGACTTTGAGGTGTGTTAGGGTTGATACTGCTTAGTTTGCTTACTTTTGGTTTGATAGTTTGTACAGCACAGCATAAGTCTGAGGGGTGATATTGTGTTTAGGCAGTTATTCTTCTGCTGTGGCTTGTTTGTATCACTGTAAAATCCTATCAGTGAAAAAGGGAAGTTCCCCACGCTTCCCCGTTTTTAGCTGTCCTGTCCCTCATAAAATGTTTTTTACCATAAATCATCGAGGATTGCAGTCAGTCAGCAGTGCCATACATTGGCGTTTCATACTATTTGGAATGTGGTTGCGATAATGCACAAGTACCCAGATTTCAATCTTGCCTCTTATTTTCATTTCTTCCTCATAAAATGTGTGTTTTTCTAACAAATAATGAGAATTGCAGTAACTGAATAATGATGGATAGGTTTGTGTTTCAGACTTTGTATCTCTCAGAAAATGATTGGTAATACCAAAGCTGCTATTCTAGCAGCTTTTTAATTTTATAAGAACAATATTAAAAGCATGCTCCTGATTTTGTGTCTTTGTCCCCAATTGTTTTATGCCTTTATCCCTTATTAGTGAGTTGAATTGAGAGCCATGGTTTAGATGTGTTTCTGGATGTCATAGCTCTTAACTGGCCCAACTTTTGTGGGATGTGCCTAATTTTACTTTGTATTTTTTCCTATAGTTCATAAAATGTGTGATTACCCCGTAAATCAATGATGATTGCAGTCTGTAATGCCAGATACTGGAGTTTCATACTTTTTGTTCAGAATGAGTAAACGGATTTAAAATCTCTTGTTATGTTTGCATTTTCTGTGAATTACAATAATACTAATTTAAATAATCACTCGATTAAAAAAAACTGCCATAGTTGTGTTTTATTTATCTCATGATTTATTTTTTTCTTAGGAACCCCCTTAGGCCTTAAATATGTAAATAGCGTATTTCTTTGTACATATCTGTGTATTTCACTACTGCAGTCATAGTAATGCTAATGCCAGCTGCATCAATTCCATTATTTCTTACATCAGGCTGTGCAATTCATTTTACTGTTAACTGATTACATCTTGTAAATCTTGTTGATTTTTGACCTCATATTCATGAAAATTTACAGTTCCCATAGCTATGATTTATTAACTACTTTTAAACTGTAATACAATACACCTTGTTCTAGAATACCAGCACTGCTATATATGCTTTGCATATCTGCCTTTGATATACTTTATACTCTGTGTTATGTTTTACCACTGCACTGAACTACAGTGCATTTTGTCTTATGTATTGGGTGCACAGCCAAGGCAGTATCAGAAAAGTGTCTTGTACAAACCACCTGAGTGAGTCAACAAACAGTAAATTAATACATTTAAAAATTGTCACACATTTTTTTATATTGCTCCTTATTCTTCACAAAAAAAGTTGAAAGGTCCATGTGTGCATGAGTGTGTGTGTATATGTGTGTAGTAGATCTCAAATGCTCTTGATTTTGCCTCATATATTTGCCCAGTCACTCATAAAATGTTTGATTATCTGGTAAATCACTGAAGATTACATTTATTCAAGAAGCCAGACATTATAGTTAACTTTGTAAGTGAATAAGAATAATATTTAAAAATTTTCCCTGATTTTGGGCCTTTGTCCCCCATTATTTTCTGGCTTCATTCGTGATGCTTGAGCAAAGTTGTGGGTGTGTGTCCACTATGTATTGCAGACCGAAATGTTTACAGTGTAGTGAGTAGAAGAAAGTAATAATAATTCAAATTGGGAGACATAGGCTAAAGTTATCACTGAGAATTTGTGACTAGAGACGGTAATTCACTGTGGTCATATATTTAGCAATATATTCCTGTTCTGCTCTTTATGCTGGAAAGACTTCTATATTTTTTAAAACACACATATTTGAACATTTAAGTGATATTAGATGTCAACTTGAATGTAATGTTTTGTTCAAACATTTAATTAAGCACCATAGTGCTCAATTTCATGTTTTGGGTGTTGATAAAATTGTTTAAAAGTCCAAATAAATTAGGGTGGACTCAAATGCTTAGTGTGTAGGAACATTTTTAGATTGTTAAACTAGGAGTGTTATTTTCCCATGGTTTAAATTAATATTAGTTAAATGGTCTTTTGTTTATATATGGGTATATGCCTTTAAATGTGAATTAAATGAATTTTGATGTTATCTTTGAGGAAGTGATAAATAATTGTTGGATATTTGAATTTGTATTACCATATTGAAGAAGGCATTTGCTGAAACCAGTATATGTTCTTTACTTGGTTGAATAAAGAATAATTTGGTGTACTGAGTTTGGAGAGTACTGGCGTTGTGTTTTTTTTTTTTTTGGAAACAGGAAGGTTTATCCCAAATAAAAAACTGGTGCCAAAATCATGGACTGAAGGACTGAAACTAAATGTCAAAATTGCATTATTGTATCCTTTGGGTATTCTTCTATCCCAGGAAACTACCATATTAACAGTACACCACTTAGAGTTGATCCAGTTGCTCAGGATTTGGGAACTTATATGGACAGTGACCTAACTTTTGACCAACATGTGTCCATTGTTGTAAGAAGGTCCTTCTATGTTGTACAGCTTATAAGTTAAGGGATTGTGTCTAGATCTATGGATGTCATTCTCCCCCTTTACTTTGCCCTCATTATGCCAATTGTTGAATATAATGCCCCCTTCAGCATATATCTGTCCAGACACATAACTGGACTGCCCACAGAGATAACTTACTAAAAGGATTCAAGGCCGGAACAACATGTCCTACATGACAAGCCCTGTCACTGTGCTCAGTATGCTTCAGACTGCTAAGAAGTGACTTGTGTCTGGCATGTAAGGCATCCTCCAACCCAGTACTGATGCATTTACTGCACATCAGCAAGCCAAATGGCATCAGAAATACTTTGTCTAGGGATCCAGGCCTCTTCTGCAACATCAACAGAATGATTCAGAGGGACAAGTTTATCTTGTAGACTATATACCGCTGCTCTGGAACAGTCTCCCCATCAACTTAAAATAAAGTTCATCCATGCCTGAATTCAAGTGCAGTTTGTATCTATGGATGGGAAACAGAAAATTTATCCTAGGACTGCCCATATATTACTAATGGGCAGAGGTGGCTCTTAAATGCTCTATTCCATGCATGGGTCCCTCAAATTATCTATGGTATGATCCCAGTTATTCTCATTAGGGATAATATATAGTTATCAACTGTGTGATGGGTAAAGACAATCCCTAACCAAATGGGACAGATTAATGTGAGCACAAAAAGGAAATTGGCTAGGCATAAAATGGCCCACAAGGGCAGATAGCTTAGTAATTATCTGTGAACCTAAGCGAAAGATATGAGAATAATTTGGAAGTGAAATGTATTATAGTGGAAGTAGAACCACGAATAGTATTTATCATAGATGTGAAATTAGTATGTGTGTGTGTGTGTGTGTGTGTGTGTGTGTGTGTGTGTGTGTGTGTGTGTGTGTGTGAGATAGTGTGTTCTGTAATGTCATAAAGCAAATTGAGTTTTATTTGAGATACCAAAATTCAAATATTTAACCAGATGCCAGGCTAACCTACTCTTTCCAGTACAGCTTGATGCTGACTGAAGTTGCTTTTTTTTTGAGGGGGGGCATGAGGATGTAGCCATAGGTGTGTCTTTGGACACTCAACTTGAGCTGATTCTTGTTTCAGTGTCTCAAGTGTTGAAAGTCTCTAATGTGATAAAGCACACCATTCCAGCTTTGATGCGCCTGCACTGGCCCAGTAATCCTGGAGCCTCAGTCCTCACCACTGGCAACACTGAGGGACGTACACAGTGCGAGGATGATAAATACACACAGTAAAGTACAGTTTCCCTTAACAGCACACAGAGATCACATTCAGTCTGGGGCTGGTTTCTCCCTCTTTCTCCAGATCCGCAATAAGACTCCCCACTGGCACAGCTGTAGGGTTAAGCTCTCAGCTGATGGGTCAAGTCAAGACCTCCAGCACCCTTTATGTCCACCCAGTGCTTCATGTCCCTGCCCAAGTAGCTGACACGTGCACACTTTGAGATTGGATTAATATACAAACACACACACACACACACTCCTGGGGCAGGCTGACACAGGTTTACTAGCTATGCCACCTTCTGCCCAGACTATAAGGTAGTTATCACTGCCACCAACCCACACTTATCAGTTACTATAAGGTCCTTACAAAGGGTAACCAATCCTACCGTGTAATGTTACTATTATCCATATAAGTGTGACTAAGACTTGCAAGGCTATTTAGGAGTGGCCTGTACAATGTCACTAAATACATATGCAAGTACACTAAGAGCTTAAATATGTCTCACAAATATCAGCTACCAAAATAAGTTTAAATATATTTAATAATAAATAATAAAAGAACAAGACAATACTTAACACAGTAACTACAGAGTTCAAAATCACAGGAAGTATTTTAAAACCTTGCAGGAGAGTCTCAAATAAATACAGAAAACATCTAAACTAATCTTTACTGTGTTCCTATCTATATCTAAGGGAGTTACTATGCCCAAAGTCTTACTTACAGACAACACGCAGGCAGAAATGCTGATGATGGATGTTTCCAGGTCAAAGACCAAAATACAAAATGCACACAGTCTCTCTGTCTCAGAGAGTTCTTAAATTACCATCAAACATTAATGCTGGTCAGCTTGGATGACATCACTCTTTGTCACCTGCCTTCAGTTCCCAGGCTAACAGAAACTAACATATTTGTATTAAAATACATCTCTCTCAGATGTTTGCAGAACCTGAAAGTCATAAAACAATAAAATGCTTTTACATTTGAAACCTAGTAATTATTTCTGTTTCAAGACAATAGAAAAACTTCTAGCTCTAGACATTGTGTCTGCCTGCTGCATTGAAACTAACTTTTATAGCACATTGTAAAGTGCTTAATTCAACTTATTTTCTTGAAGTTTTGTAAGTTAATCATCTGTGTTCCAGCAGGGTATGCTGTGGTTACATTCTTGAAGCTCAGTACATAACATACATTTCTGTATAAATCATATCAACATTCACAAATGACATAGAATTATTTACAAAATTCCAGATAGCTGGGCTGGCAGTGTCACACCACCTTTCATGTTTTAAAATGATGGGTAAGATTTTTCCAACTAAATAGTGTAAAAAGAATATGTTATGTGGCAAACAAAGAGAAGCTGTGCATCAAAAGATTTTTTTTCAAGTATAAATTACAGATTTTAACTGTACCATGAACTTTTGTCTTAGTTGTTGTTAGTAAACGTTCCACATTTTGCCCATTTTCTCCACGTTTTGAAGATGGACATTTAACTATGGCTGTAATTTCTTTAACTCTTTTCTTTGCTGATGCTGTGGTTTGGTATGGTAATAATGTCAAACCACATTAAATTGTCTGAATATTAACAAGTTTCATCAGATGAATTTCTTAAGTATTATGTACTTTTAACAATGAAAAGTAAACTGTTTAAAATTTGCTGTGACTTGTTCACAGGCAATTATGATACATTTTAGAAATTGTAATTGCTTCATTTAAAATGCTTCTCCCTTAAAAAGGTATTCAAACAGTGGAGTGGAGGTTATTATGATCACAGATTTAATTTTGCTTATTACTCCCTAAATCTTCAAGTCTAAATTATTTCTAATGGTGTTATACAAGAGGCAGAGTAGTGGTTTATCATTTGCTGCACTTGATTGGTACAGTTTTGTTTTTCGCAGTGCTGGTTTTTTTTTGTGGGACTAGAAAACTGTAACATCATGTGGTCATTCACTGTTGTCACTGAATCTCTGTTCTTTCATTTAATATTTGTATTCTGTGTTGTTTTAATGCATCAAAATCACTAAATGTTTATTATATTGTAATGGGAAATGCAATAGTAATGTGATCTTGGAGGTCTCGTTCCCAGAATTCATTTCAAGATCCCATTACACAAGTCATGGCAGACATAAGAAACTGAATTTTTAACTGACATGTAGATTGGCAGAAGTGTGAGTCACAGGCATCTTGTGCGACTTCTGCGTCCTGACTTTTTCACTTTTTTTTTTTGGCCTGAATTACTTCAATTTTTATTCTTAGAGTTGCACTTATCTCTTTACTGCAGCTGTAAATCCTTAAAAAAAAACAATATAGCTGAACATGTACCTCTCAACCTCTAAGTACATGAAATCTGGACAAAGTGAAAAGGAATGAGGAGACAAAGGCCCAAAATCAGGGACAGATTTTAGATATTAACTCTTATAAACTTAGAAAGTTGCTAGAATAACAGGTCTTATGTTAACTTGTATATTCTGAAGCATATGAAGTCTGAAACTCAAATGTATCTCATTTAGTGACTTAAATCATCAGTGATTTGCCAGGAAACTATATATTTTATGAGGAACAGACCACAAATGGTCATGGCAATAGATACAGGGACAGAAATACGGATATTTTTGCAAAAATCTGTATAGATGAGTGGTATCCTGAGCTACAAATCTTTCTAATGCTGCCAGGAGGTATACAGTTGGCAATGGATACAGATACCTCTTTTCAGAGGAGCTCCTTCCCACCCTCCAAACTAAACAAAGTTTTTTCCTCAGGTTCTTCAGCACTTACCCTCCCTAGGAGTCATATAACTAGTGCTATAAAATCACAGGAGTAAATGCTTCTATTCCAGAATGTTTCTGGTACCAAAGAAAAGAGACTGGTTCTATATCTTTCCTTTCTAAATCTGTAGGCAAAAGTTCCAAAATTGAAGATATTAACCCTTGCAAATCTGTTGCATCTCATTCCAAGGAAGTTGTTTTTTTTTTTGTGATTAGGTCTGAAAGATGCATACCATCACATTCTCATAGCCAGAGGCTTCAGGAAATTCCTCAGAATTTCTGTGTTTGGTTTACATTGTTAGTTCTCTGCATTGCCCTTTGGTTATCTACAGGTGTTTACAAGTTGTCTAGCTAGAGTCATGGTTCATTGCGGAACGAATGGCATTCACATATTTCCTTATTTAGACAACGTACTCACATTTGCAGAGTTTTTCTCCAGACATCTAGAATCATTTAGTGGGTTTCTTTCTATTCTGACTAATCTGGGGTTCCACATGAATGTTTAGAAAACCACCTTGACTCTGCGGATTGTCGCTCTAGGATATCTCAAGACACTTTTCAACAAAAGGCTTCTGACAGAGAAGAAGATGGATTTTTCCCTGGAATTTTTCCTTGGCTTCATACATTGGTCTCAGACTTTAGCCAGGGAGTATTTCAGGATTCTTTGATTTGTGGACTATATGATTCTCGGGATTCCTCTCGCCAGGTTGCATATCATAAAGATTCATTGGTTTCTAAAAAAACACATTGAGACCACATTTGCATCCTGTGGAATTTGGATTCCAATATTGTGCTTTGTCAAAAATGAACTACACTTGTGTAGACTACAAATAAAAACAAATTCAGCTCTCCCTCTTTCTCCTCTACCTCCAAGCCAATCTGTGACTACACAAGCCTCAGATTTTGCTTGCGGGAGGTTTCTATGGGGTTAAATGTGAACCCCTCAAATGGACTGAAGCATGTCAGAGATGCGGGCTGTAATCCACACCTTGAAATCTATTTATTTATGGTGCATTGGACCTTTTAAGATGATTACAGAAAACAGCACAGTAATGTGGTACATAGGCAAGGGGGCACCAGGTTGTACCGCATCCTTGCAGGATGGCTGTGATGGCTTGGGAGGTAGCACTTCAGCACTCCTGACTCCTCCAAGCATCTTACATTCCATCAGAGCAAAACATAGTGGCAGACAAGCTTAGCATGTCATGACTTTCCCTCTGAAATGGAAATTGAGTAAGGAGTTCTTCCAGAAATTGACTCAGTTGTAGGGAACATCTCAAGCAGATATGTTTACCACATTTCAGACCAGACAACTGGCTTGCAAACAAGCTGGAAAACAAATGTTTTTTCTTTTCTGTGTTTAGGAATGTTACTTTGCCTTTCCACTCTTTCCTACATAACTGTCAGCTGTCCAGATTTTCACAGAATGTCTAGATTTTTGCATCATATTTTTGGTCTTTTCCTCATAAAATTTCTGGTTTTCTGGCAAATCACTGAGGACTGAAGCTTCTAAATAATAACATGCATTTGAGTTGTAGTCTTCATATCCTTTTTGGTAACACAAATCCCGTTACTCTAGCACTTTCTAAGTTTGTAAGAGCAATATTTAAAATCTGTCCCCTATTTTTGGGCAGCCTATGTTCCCCTATTATTTTTGGGCTTTGTCCAAATTTCTTGTGCTAAGATGTTGTGAGCACTGCTATCCTCTGATATCCCGAGTAGTTCTGAAGATTTAGGGGACTCTCCAAATAACATTGTGGTAGACACCCCTTTTGACCCAGGCAGTGTTGGTTCTCCCTTCATATGGAATTGGTCAAAGGAATTTATCACAAGCTTCCTCACAAACTGGCCCTACTTACATAAGACAAAGGGGGTTTGATATACCCCAAGCTAAACATCTTCAACTAACTGCCTGGATGATTAATTTTAATTCCTTTTAAGCACCTCGTTCCAGATTACATGTAGCAGGTAGTAAAGAAACCAGGAAAGCTTGCTACTATGAAATCTCATATTGGCACGTGGAAAGGATTTTCTAGTTGGTGCCTAGCTAATAACCAGGTCATTGTCAGGGATTATGGAAGACCAGATAGGCTTCACCCACCATGAAAGTTCACAACTTAGATGCTCTTCTTGCAGATATCAGAGCACTGAGAATAAGAGTTTTCAGTGTAATGAGCCTTAAGTCTGCTTGATGAGTAGATTCAAATGGAGACCTGGTTAACTTTTCAAGCATAAAATTAAGATCCCAGGAAAGAGCAACCTGTTTATGAAGAGGTCATAGGTGCAAAACTACCCTAAAATACTGTTTCACTAAAAACTAGGAAGTAGAAGATCCATAGGCTGACATGCTGAAATGGCTATAAGATGTACATTGATAGAAGAATAAAAGAGGCCAGAGGATAGTAAGTCACACAAATATTTGAGCACCAGTTACACATAATCCACATGGAGCCAACATTTGCATCCTCTGGAGTTTCATATTCCAATATTGGGCTTTGTCTAAAAGGAACTTGTAGAGAATACAAATAAAACCAAATCCAGGTCTCCCTCTTCCTCCTGCATCTCCAAGGCACTCGGGGAAGGATTCTACATACTGTGGTCATACATAGGCTGCTCAGGTAGTCTTGACAGAATTAAGTCCTTTAGAAAAGCAGATCAGCTATTAGTATATTATATTGGGACAAAGAAAGGATAACCATGTCAAAACTTGCTATTTCTAGATGGTTGGTCTTAGCTATTGCCTTTTGTTTATTCCCATCCTGGAAAACCAGATGTTCTTCATACTGATTACTGCTGCAGTAGCCTAAGCTATATGTGTAATATTCTGCATAGGGTATAACAGACACCCAGCTCCAAAAGCTTCAGGGTTCCTTCCAGACACCCAAACTGGTAGTCAGTTTGAGCCCACCATCCTCCTACTTTTGTATGTAGTTTTTTTTTCAGATATAAATGTATTAGTTATATTTTTTAGTTGTTCAGGATGAGTACACTTATCATTCTCTATAGGCGAGAAAGTCTTGAAAGTTGTCTTCTCTCTTACTTCTGATTTCCCACCATGGGACTGGCCAGTCAGCAATCAGAGTGAAGGTGTGAGGATGGAGCCAGAACTTTGTGAAGCTGGCCAGTTGTTGTATCCTAGGCAGGATGCAACCCATATAGCCAAAAGGTTACTGTAGCAGTGAGGACTTTGAACACCCAGTATTATGGTAAGTGCAACTTACGTAAGTGTCCTTTCTTGACTGCAGTTACCTCTGTTGGTCATGTTTCACATCTCTGTGTTTTAATGTACAGAAGTGCATGTTTTACGGTTAAGAGAACCTTTCCCTAGTTTATCATTAGGACAGAGTGGCTCTGCATACCAGTCCCTCTTTTATGCTTAATTGGATGGGAAATCAGAAATTCATCCTAGGTCTGGCCTCATGTCTCTGACAGAGGCAGACAGTAATGCCCAAACTAGCACCCCTCCACACACACACAACTTCTAGAAACTTCCTTACTTACCCTCTACCAATAAACACCCATGGTACATAAGGACACAATGGGTTAGATTGCACGGCTATTCTTATAAAGGCCATGGTGGTGGTTAGCCTAGTATATACTTATGAACCCAATTGGTTACTGAAATTACTCTGAACTACAACATCCAGGTACCTTTCTTTTTCCCTAAGCCACAGAACATAGGGGAGAGAACTTTACATTCCTGGATATGCACAGATAATTGAGACTTTATTTGCATAGGACAAAAGAGTTCAGAAAAAAATTATCATTGGTTGTCTGTTTTGCAAAAGGGAAGGAAGATAAATTTGTGGAAAAGCAAACCTACTTCATCTATGAGAATTATACTGAGTTCTGTTGCCAGCATCATGGAAAGCAAGTGCCAGGCTACATTAGATCTTTCTGTACTAGAACAATGGCTTCTAGCACAGTCTTAATTAGGGAAGTGAATACCAAAGCAATTTCGGATGCATCTATTTGGTCCATTTTCTTCATCTCCTTAAAACACTACAGCCCAGAGGCTGCATGCAGAGCCAGAGCATAATTTGCTTCTGGTGTTTTGCAAGACCTAATTTGCAAATAATTTTGCATTTGCCCCTTTTTTTCTTTCACTGTTGTGGAAATCTTCCCAAAAGTAAGAGTGCAACAGTGAATACAAGATAACCATAGTACAGTTGTGTCTTCTACAACTTTGATAAGTTCTAGTTTGAGTATTTTCACTGTTGCAGTCCTTGTTCTTCCCATCTTTCCCCATTTTTTTCCCTTTGTCTCCTTTTTCTGGTGTCTTGGTGGCAGTCCTTCATATTCCCCATCTGTGTGTTTTTTCTTGGACCCAGGGAGGCTCCCCTGTTTTTACGAACTCCTTTTATGGAACCTCCAGATTAGTCACCTTGGAGTGGACGGGGCTATTGCAGATTCACCACCTGGTCCACTGTGCTAAAAGGCTAGGAGTATCCACCTCCAACTTGCTGGGGCAAGAAAGAGCTGAGCATCACATCAGCTGATGCAGGGTTCATACTGCCAGTGTCCTGGCACCAAGCATTGGCCAAAGGATTAGGCAGGAGAAGATCTGTGGAAGACTAGCTATTTTCAGGATATCCCAAAAGTGAAGAGTACAATAGTGAAACTACTTGAACATTAACAATTATCGTGAGTTCTAACCTAAATGTACTTCACAATAATAGCAGTAAAAAAAAAAAAAAAAGCTATAACAAGAAATTGGAAGTCCTCTGTAACACTGACTTTGGAAGATGAGATAGATTTACTGAAACAAATCCACAAACCAAGAATGTTCCAAACACAAATTATGTAATCCACATAATTATGGCATGAAGAACCTGTAAAGCCGTAAAGGTTGTATTAAAACAAGTAAATGTATTTAATCAGACACGCCAAATTTTTAAAAACAGTACATTCTGGTAAGCGCTTTCATCCATAGATTAATTAACTAAATGAATTGATCAGGAAAAGAATATGGAGCAACATAAATCTAGGCATTATTTTTCTAATCAGTGATGTACCCTGTACCAGTATATAGGCAGAATAAACATTGAGTTTAATGGCTTTTGCTGTGGATTTTAGTGGCTTTTCATTTATTTGCCTACTTTCTTATTGTGCTCCTGTCTTTTGTACTGGAAATGATCAAGTAGGGCAAATTTATCCAAGAATTTGCCCAGTGTGTGCTATTTGAAAAGAGAAAGATTGTGCTGACTTTAAAGCATAAAACTAAAGACTGACTGAAGGACAGATGTTCAGAATTTTTATAGCAGTTTAATTCTCTGGTGTCATCAGGGACAGTGTTAGCATTTTGGAGGCCCCACACAAATGTTAAGTTGGAGGTCCCCTTTGCACGCCTTGTCTAAGTATCACCCTGTCACTGCTACTCTCCTCCTAAGCAGCATTGTAGTTCATGCTGCAAACTTTAGGAGTAGTGCACACAGACTGGCCTGTAGCTGCCTTACTCTTAGATTATGACAAGCCTGTGTGCCACTGTGTTGGCCCATCTCACAAAGGAACATTATTAGCATTTAGTTGCAACAGTAATACATTACAACAACTCTATGTGCAGGGTTGGATTTAGATGAAATGGCTACTGTTTCATCCCCCCAACACAAACACACACACACACACACACACACACACACACACACACACACACACACACACACACACACACGCTTCCTGCAGTGCTTCCCTCTATTTCTCCCCATCTTGGGCTCCCCATAGCATACACTTTACTTTTTTCTCCCTATTCTCAGATTTTGCCATAATTCTTTCACCCTTTAAAGAAACCATGTATGCTCTGAAATGCATTTTAAAGTATTTTTTGTACACACTTTTTCATCCAATGATGGCTTGAACAGAAGTAGTGATTAAAGAAAGAAATTCTATGTTGCTGCTTAACTTTAGTTTCCCTGCAGCCTTTCAATACACCTTTCCTGACTACACAATAACAATTTAGAAAATTACCCAATTAAGTTGGAACCCCAAAAGCAATAGGGTTATAGGTGCTCTGGGATGCTCTAACAGTGGCTTACATAGAAATCATGAGTAAAAAATGAGGTTAGTTTATTTTTTCTTTCAAGGAAGACATAAGTCATGCCCAAGCCTTAATGGTCAAAGCTGACGAAACAGCTCACAATAAACAAACCAATTGTTGTGAGAATACACACATGAGCATGCTAACTGCCTCTCTAACCCCCCCCCCCACCAAAAAAGACAGTCACTGCCTGTGCATCCCTTTGGTGTTAGATTGTGATGAAAGCAGAGGTTCAAATGGCCACAGTTGCGTAGTTCAACTTACTGCTGTCATATATAGGTTTACTATCAAAATGTTGAATTGTGGTTCGTTCATTTTTCAGTTATGCGAAAATAAATGTCAAAAATAGAAATGTTGTTTATTCAAAATGACGATCATGGTAATGTCGATAATTTGCAATTAAATATTATTGACATTACCCAGGTTACCTTGACTTCCTGTGATGTTACTACTTACATTTTGCAGGTGGGCAAGCCCCCTTGCACCCCCCCACACCCCCTGCATATTATATTTACAGACTCCAAGATTGCACTACAGTGAGGAAAAGGATACATTTTGTGTTCCCCACTGTAGTGCGTTCTCCAATCAGAATATTGACCTCATATGAGCGAATGAACACTGGCATTTGCTAAGGTGGATTTGAACAGTTTCAGATCGTTGTTACGGAAACTGGGAACCATGCATTTGACCATCCCAGTTTTGCATAACTGCCATTCAACATTTTGATAGTAAACCTATAAATATGTATGTGTATATATATATATATATATATATATATATATATATATATATATGGATCTACTAATAATTTAAAGACGACTTATCCGAAGACGACTTCACCGAGATGAAAATAACAAAATGTTACTTTACCGAACGATCACACTACCAACGTTTTTAACAGGATAAGTATGCACTTGGCCAGCATGTAACAAAGAAATACACCGCAATAAGACAAACCCACCCAGGTGGGGGGCTGCACCTCCACACCCCCTAACTAAATATACTAGTGCTGGGATTGCACTAGAGTGGGGAAAAGGGCAAATTTCCCCATGATGGCTAAGTGTATACTTACCCTACTAAAACTTTGGTAATGTGTTCATTTGGTAAAGTAATGGTTTGCTGTTCTTGTCTCAGTGAAGTTGTCTTTGGGTAAATCAGCTTTCGATTATTAGAAGTAGACTCGTATATAGATACATAACGTGCCTCCTTACCCCTAACCCTGTAAGGCAGTCACCATATGACTACCTGATGTGTGATTGTCAGAAAAGTGAAACAAAATTAATACAGTAATGCATTCCACTTTGTTGCTCCCAGACAGTACACACCCCCTACACAAGCTATAGTAAACTTCTTTGCACATCTCTGAGGTCTATGAGAAAAGTAAAAGAAACTTTTACCTTACTGTACGCAGCCCAAACACAAGCTATAAAGACCTCCTGCACATACCTCTAAGGTTTGACTGTAACAAAAATTAAAGCTGTAATGACCACACAATCCCCAACCACCCGCAAGACCTATGGAAACCTTCTGTACATACTCATCTAAGCAGGGCTATTTTTAAAATGGGTATGGTTGGGAGCAGAAACCACCTCTAAGTCCAAGTCAAAAGCCATTTATACAGTCTAGCAAGTGGGAACCACCAGACTCTTATAAGATCTAATAGTCTGAATGTTCTATGATATATTTTATACCTTACATTTGAAATGCAGTTACTTGTTAAATACATTTTTGCTGATACCCAGAAGAGTAATGTATTTATCCTGGCATTATTGGGTGTGTGCACAGATACAAATCAGTGATTTTTTACATACACAAACAAGCATACACCATAGCAGTGCTAGTTTTGCACTTATTTCAGCAAATACCAATACATTGTGCAACACTAGTACTTTCGCACCAGATCAGTGGCTATTGTTTAGCAGTCAAACAGCAGCAGGGGTAAGTCACTTTTATTTACCACATTGATGAGTAATGCATACCAGTCACTATCCCTGATTTTACAGATCGTCCCTGATTTTGCCTCATAATTTTGCACTGTTTCTCATAAAAAGTTTCATTTTCTGGTAAACCATTCAGTATTACAGACTGTGAATAAATCCAGAGATTAGAGTTTTATACTTCATATTGTCCACAAAATGCACGTTGATGCAAAATTAGTTTTTCTATTAACTTTTTATTTTTAAGTGAATTAAGAGTAATATTTAAAATGTGTTCCTAATTTGAGCCTTTATTCTGCTATTATTTTTGGCTTTGCCTAGAATTCTTGAGAAAAGAAGTTAAGAGATAAATTATATGGTGGTTTGCCAGTATTTTTAAAACTCATTGAAAGAGAAAACCATCCAGGAAGATTGGCAGTATCAGCTCTTCTTAAAATCCAAGGTAAGCACTGAGATTGGTCACTCTGGGCTGCTGATCTCTAGTGCATACCTTGCTCATGTTCATTATCAGCATTATCCTAACAGGGACAATTGCAGCTCTGTTCAATTACAGAGTGTAATCAGAAAATAAATACATTTTCCCCTCATTTTTCCCCAACCAGCAGCAACTTTTGTGGCACTCCCACACAGTCAGGGATGATTAAAAGGTCCTCCTGTAGCCATGGGTAGCTATGTTGTTAGTTTTAGTGCAGACAATGTTCACTAGTAGGATTTAACTAAGCCAGGGGAGTTATGCCAGTGGTAAAATATTTAATGGAATTGTGAAGCCTGTTACTTGACAAAACACTTACTATAACCTGAGATATCTTTGAATTTTAATGACGATATAAATAGAGTTATTATTACCCACCTGGTTTGTTACATACACAAGTTTGCAGTATTAGCTTTTGTTGGTTTGACTAACATGTTGCAAATTTAGACAAGATAACTTTGCTGTGTTTGGGGGCCTCCCAGGATCAGGAGGCCTTCAGCAACCACAGGGTTTTGCTGGTGCCTAAAGCCAGCTATGGGTGTTACCAAAACAGTTTCACATCTTAATTTTCAACAAATGGTTAACAATTTACAATTGCCTGTATAATCATTAGTTTGCTTTTTTTGTAACGCTGGAAGTTATTAAAAAGTAAAATTAAGTCACTTTATGCTCCTCATAGTGAACACAGTAAGACAATCACTGCAGCAAGCTGTCCATCCACTTTCAGTCCACATTTGTACTATGCTTCCTTCCCTTTAAACTCCTAACATCAAGTCACTGTTATTCTATTAGACAAAAAACTATTTTTTCTTAAATGCCTGAAACACCTTCACTGCCCACCTTCTACTTACCCTAATTATCAGTCATCTTTTCTGATTCACTTACTCACCATATCTGGTTAAATATCTTACCCTAACTTCAAAATATGAATACCATTGCTGTTTATTTGAAAAGCTTTCCTTTGCATTACTCATTCCTGAGCTGTTCTAAAACCCATCGTGAACATTTTCCTTCCTGCAAATACAGTGGATATAAAAAGTGTACACACCCCTGTTAAAATGCCAGGTTTTTGTGATATATAAAAAATGAAACCACAATAAATCATTTCAAAACTTTTCCTACCTTTAATGTCACCTATAACCTGTACAATTCAGTTGAAAAACAAACAAATCTATTACGGGAAAAATATAAAAATTAAGCTGGTTGCATAAGTGTGCACACCCTTAAACTAATACTTTGTTGAAGCACCTTTTGCTTTAATTACAGCAGTAAGTCTTATTGGGTAAACACCTGCCATCAATTAAAGAGACTCTGATTAACCCCAACTAAAGTTCAACTGTCCCAGTAGGATTTTCCTGACATTTACAAAGTTGCCTGCAACAGCAAAAGCCATGGTTCGCAGAGAGCTTACAAAGCATCAAAGGAATCTCCTTATTGAAAGGTATCAGTCAGGAGAAGGGTACAAAAAAAAATTCCACAGCATTGGATATACCATGGAACACAGTGAAGACAGTCATCAAAAAGTGGAGAAAATATGGGATAACAGTGACATTGCAAAGAACTGGCCATCCCTCCACAATTGATGAAAAGATAAGATGAAAACTGGTCAGGGAGACTGCCAAGAGACCTACAGCAACACTGAAGGAGCTGTAGGGATTTCTGGCAAGAACTGGTTGTGTACTACATGTGACAAGAATCTCCCATATTCTCCGTATGTCTGGCCTATGGGGTAGGGTTGCAAGACGGAGCCTTTTTTTACACAGAAAAACATCCAGGCCCAGCTAAAGCAATACATTGTCTCCCAAAAGCATGTGGGAAAATGTGTTATGGTCTGATGAGACCAAGGTTGAACTTTTTGGCCACAATTCCAAAAGATACGTTTGGTGCAAACACAACACTTCGGATCACCAAAAGAACATCCCCACAGTGAAGCATGGTGGTGGCAGTATCATGCTTTGGGGTTGCTTTTCTTCAGCTGGAACTGGGGCTTTAGTCAAGGTGGAGGGAATTATGAACAGTTCCAAATACCAGTCACTTTTGGCCCAAAACTTTCAGGCATCTGCTAGAAAGATGAAGAGGACTTTCACCTTTCAACACGACAATGACCCCAAGCGTACATCCAAATCAACAAAAGAATGGGTTCACCAGAAGAAAATTAAAGTTTTGGAATGGCTCAGCCAGAGCCCAGACCTTAATCCAATAGAAAATCTGTGGGGTGACCTGAAGAGGGCTGTGCACAAGAAATGCCCTCGAAATCTGACATATTTGGAGCGCTTTTGCAAGGAAGAGTGGACAACTATTGCCAAGTCAAGATGTGCCATGCTGATAGACTACTACCCAAGAAGACTAAATGCTGTAATTAAATCAAAAGGTGCTTCATCAAAGTATTAGTTTAAGGGTGTGTACACTTATGCAACCAGCTTATTATACGTTTTTTATTTTTTGTATTTTTTTCCCCTAACAGATTTGTTTGTTTTTCAATTGAATTGTACAGGCTATAGGTCACATTAAAGGTGGGAAAAGTTTTGAAAAGATTTTTTGTGGTCTCATTTTTTATATCACAAAAACCTGGTATTTTAACAGGAGTGTGTACACTTTAAATATCATATGTGGGATAACCTGATCCATTCAATCTGCTATATAGTCTGCACTGTAATGTCATACCTTTCTTGCCCTCTTTTCTTTCCATGTCTCTGGTGGTTGTACCTCTGCAACACCTATGTGCTACTAGAAAGTGGCAACTAACATATTCTGTTTTCCTAGCTATACACTCTCCCTGTCTTGTACTGTTCCATCCATATGTATACCTTTTCATCTCTGATTTTCAGTTTGTCATGCATTTTCCCGAAGTCATTTTGTTAAGGTTTTTTACTTTTGCATCTGTTTTGTTTTTTAGTGAGTGCTAGACTTGACAATGGTTGACTTACTGACTGATTACTCTATGTATGTGTGTTGATATACGTGTGTATATATATATATATATATATATATATATATATATATATATGTGTGTGTGTGTATAATATATATATATGTGTGTATGTGTGTGTGTGTATAATATATATATATGTGTGTGTGTGTGTGTATGTATATATATATATATATATATATATATATATATATATATATATATATATATATATATATATATATATATATATATATATATATATATGTATATTTATGGGTCTGCTTCAGAAGACTGACAAACCAAAATACTGAATCTCAAAAGACTGAAAATTGAAAATACTGAACATGTTTTTAATGCAGAGGGCAGGCACCCCAACACCCCTGCTAACTATATATATCAACACCAAGATCGCACAACAGTAGAGAAGGGGCACATTCCACCATTCAGTATTTTGAATTTTCAGTCTTTTGGTTTTTCAGTCTTGTGAAGTAGACCCATATACACATAGGGTGTTTTTCTGCTGGATGGGGAAAAATGAGGGGGAAAAATGTATTTATTTTCTGATTAGACTCTTATCTGAACAGTGCTGCAATTGACCCTGTTAGGATAACGCTGTTAATGAACTTGAGCAAGGTAAGCACTAGAGATCAGCAGCCCAGAGTGAACAATCTCAGTGCTTACCTTGGATTTTAAGAACGGCTGATACTGACAATCTTCATGGATAGTTTTCTCTTTCAAAGAGTTTTAAAAATACTGGCAAAAGACTGACAACCCTCTCCTCTTACCTCCCAACACTCAGACTTGCAAAAGATGCACTTATAGATCCAAATTGGAAGCTACACACTCTCTAACCATGACCAGAATATCTGGTCAATAGGGGAAGGTCAGCATTTGCACCACAACACATGGAACACATAGTCCTCCAGAACACACACTGGCACTGCCTTCACATAAAAACACAAACCACACACCCACCTTCATGAAGGCTCTCAATAAAAATCTACCCAGACACCAGAGACCTCCAAGGCAGAAACTCACTTGACCACTACAACACAACACTAATCGCAAGACACATAACTCTCCCAAACAGTGTGCCACTCAACCAAAGCCCCTAAGGCAAAACAGCATGGCCAACAACTTGTCATAGGTGACTCAATGGTGAGGCACACTGATGTCCCACTCACTAGACTAAATAAAGAGAAACTAACAGTCAGCCTGTCGGGCAGCTGACTGTTACTTTCTCTTTATTCAACCTAGTGAGTGGGACAAAGAGGAAGTAACAGTCAGCTGCCTGTCAGGCACCAGGATCCGCCACATAACGCATGCACTCAAGTTCCTCAATAACAGGTACAAATATGACTCTGTCATTGTACATGTGGGTGTGAATGACCTGAGATGTACCTCCCTGAACTACATGAAAACAGACATGGAGGAGCTCTCAGATTATGTAGCCCAGGTGGGTATGACCCTAGCCCTGAGCAGCATCCTACCATCACCCAGACTGATACCACAGTACAAGCAGAAAATGGTTGATTTCAACAATTGGCTAAGTTTCTAGTGTCATTCTAAGGGGATCCAGTATCTGCCTAGGATGACATGATTGACAGATTTCGATGCTTTGCCAGAGATAGCCTGCATCTGTCACCCCTGGGCTTCCAGATACTGGCCAAGGCTCTTGCCACCCCTATAGTGCCTTTTTTTAGGTGGTGCTCCAAAGACCAAATTACCACCATAACAGCTACAAACAAATGCAGTCTGAGGGTCATGCTACTCAACGCTAGAAGTCTAAATCTCAAAATGCATTCGCTCAAAGCACTCCTTAAAATGGAGAACATCAACATTTGTGCCGTAACAGAAACCTGGTTCAAGGCAGCAGAAAGCACCCCTTCACTACCAGGCTAGAACTCATTCCACACCTTTTGGCCCTAGAACTTGGACCGAAGCTCCAAAGGCAGTGCTCTTTCCATATTCATAAAGGATGCGCACACCTCCAGACTGGTAGCCCAACATAATACATCTGAGATACGTCAGGTGCAGCTAACATTGGGTAAGACAGTGATTCAGGTCATAGCCTGCTATAGGTCCCCAACTATGTCCCAAGACTCGTGCTTCACGTTCCTAAGCAACCTGGAGAATATTAGGGTCTGACCTAAAACTCATACTGGGCAACTTCAACTACCCCTCCAGTAACTGGGAAAATTGCTCATGTACCAATACACTTGCCCAATGTTTCCTGAAATTCATTAATTCCAATGCCCTGGACCAGCTTGTTCTTACCTCCACTAGAGATAGCAACATCCTTGACCTGGTCATTACTAACATGGGCGACCATTGCTCTACACCAGTAGTCAGCTCTTCCCTGGTTAGATCCGACCATAAACTAATCATCTTGGAAATCCACATCCCTCCCACCCCCCCCCCCCCACAAAGGTAACCACCGTGAAAAACATCTCCAAAGCTAACGTTGGGCTCCTAAAATCAGAGGTGGCTAACTTCGTGGCACCCATGCAAATGGAGAATAGTTGCATGAACACTGAATCATACACGAATGCACTGTACGAACACATACACAAATGCATGGATCTCGCCACACCCAACAGAACCAAGATGCTCTCCTCCAAAAAAACGAAGCCAATCTGATGGTCCCCTGCCATAAACAAACTCTACAATAGGAGGAGGAAACTGATGCCGAATAAGGTAAAGTCACAAGACTGGAAAAACTCCCTTATCAGCCTCAACAAAAAGTTAAGATCCCTCATCATATCCTCTAAAGCTAGCTATGAAAACAGAATTGCAGCAGATAGCAAAGACAACCTTCAGTAGTTATGTAAAGACTCTCCACGGCAGTACCCAGATTTGCTCTGAGCTGCTGCACAATGGTACCTCCTATACTGAGCCAACAGATATTGCCAATATACTGGCCGATTGATTCAGTGTCAACTTTACCCCCCCCCCAAGGACCAGTCACAATACCAGTTGATTGCCAGCCACCCTGTATTACTGTTAGGTTAAAACAGCACTGTCCATGCATACAGCTTCTATGGGACCTGACAATATCCCTGGCTGTGTTCTACATGAACTACAGAGTGAACTGGCACCTCACCTATGTGCCCTGTTAAGTCACAGCCTCACCTCAGGCTTTGTCCGTACCAAATGCCGTACTGCTACAGTCACCCTCTCCACAAAGGAGGAGCAACTACAGACCCTGGGAACTATCGCCCCATTAGCCTGATGCGTCTGATATGCAAAGCTATGGAACGCATCATCATGGACCTAATAAACAAGGATGCAGGGAATCTCCAAACTCTGGATCCCACACAGTTTGGTTTTGTGAAGGGTAGATCATGCCTGCTCAACTTGGTCAACTTCTTCGAGTCAGTCACCAGAGCTGTGGATGAATGCAAGGTGGTTCATACAGCCGACCTTGATCTGGCCAAGGCCTTTTCTACCATTCCCCACTCAGGAATCATAGAAAAAGTCAGTAAGCTAGGCATCAACCCCTATATCACTAGGTGGGTTGCAAACTAGCTCACAGGTTGAACCCACAGTGTGAAAATAGCTGACTCCAAGTCAGACTGCCGACCAGTCATGCATGGAGTCCCACAGGGTTCGGTCTTGGGTCCTCTCCTGTTTGGTATCTACTTCTCTGAAGTTCAGACCACCACAAAGGGACTCTGGCTGACAAAGCTCGCAGACGATTGCAAGTTGAGAACTGTTATTAACTCCCCAAGTGATGTTGACATCCGGCAGAAAGGTCTCACTGAGACCAATGACTGATGTCAGAACCATGGCCGTAAGCTC